>NC_037670.1:4845329-5145329 GCF_003255815.1 Theropithecus gelada | reverse complement strand
GGCAAGGATCTTTACGACAAGTTCGAACTTGGTCCCTCCATTACACAGCATACAAGAGGGCCCCGAACAATGCGAGTGCTTGCTTTTTTATAGCCCGAAAGTTACAGGGGAACAAAGGAATTCTTTCGGTTCCCGCGCTTTCAGTAAAACCTTGAACGGCTGTCTCCTTATCGGAGACCTTCCAGGTGGTGTTTGTACTGGGCTCAGGAAGTTTGAGAGATATGTGGTGGGATGGGAGGATGGGATGTGTTTGTACTGGGCTCAGGAAGTTTGAGAGATATGTGGTGATATGTGGTGGGATGGGAGGATGGGATGTGTTTGTACTGGGCTTGTTTGTTTTGAGCCCGGGGCTGAGGAATGTGCCCGGCTCCTCTCACTACAACATGTGAATTTTGGGTGGAAACAATTAAGTTTATTTTATTTATTTTATTTTATTTTTTTGAGACTGAGTCCACCTCCCGGGTTCAAACAGTTCCCTTGCGTCAGCCACCTGAGTAGCTGAGATTACAGGTGCAAGCCACCACGCCTGTCTAATTTTTCTATTTTTAGTAGAGACGGGGTTTCACCATTTTGGACAGGCTGGTCTTGAACTCCTGAGCTCATGTTATCTGCTCGCCTTGGCCTCCCAAAGTGCTGGGATTACAGGTATAACCCACCACGCCTGGCCTCACAATTAAGTTTATAACAGAGATATGTTTTGCTCTTAATATGCTTGGCTATTAATATTTGGATATGTTCTCAAATATTCTAGAACATAGGCTGGGAGCGGTGGCTCACGCCTGTAATCCCAGCACTTTGGGAGCCCGAGGCAGACAGATCACAAGGTCAGGAGATAGAGACCATCCTGGCTAACATGGTGAAACTCTGTCTCTACTAAAAATACAAAAAAATTAGCCGGGCGTGGTGGCACGTGCTTGTAGTCACAGCTCCTCAGGAGGCCGAGGCAAGAGAATCGCTTGAACCTGGGAGGTGGAGGTTGCAGTGAGCTGAGATCGTGCCACTGCACTCCAACCTGGCAACAGAGTGAGACTCCGCCTCAAAAAAATAAAAATAAATAAAATATGCATATATATATTTAGAATATAAATATATATATTTATATTCTAGAACATGCATTTATGAGACCCATCCCATCTCCTAAACATACTTGGCTTTTTAAAAGGGTTAACTCTGGCTGGGCGTGGTGGCTCACACCTGTAATCCCAGCACTTTGGGAGGCCAAGGCGGGTGAGTCACAAGATCGAGACCACCCTGGCCAACATGGTGAAACCCCCTCTCTACTAAAAATACAAAAATTAGACGAGCGTGGTGGCATGCGCCTGTAATCCCAGCTACTCAGCAGGCTGAGGCAGAAGAATTGCTTGAACGGGGGAGGTGGGGGTGGCTCTGAGCTGAGATGGCGCCACTGCACTCCAGCCCGGGCAACAGAGTGAGATTCCCTCTCAAAAAAAACAAGCCCGGGCATGGCAGCTCACGCCTGTAATCCCAGCACTTTGGGAGGCCAAGGCAGGTAGATCACGAGGTCAGGAGATAGAGACCATCCTGGCTAACACGGTGAAACCCCGTCTCTATTAAAAATACAAAAAATTAACGGATGTGGTGGCGGGCGCCTGTAGTCCTAGCTACTCGGGAGGCTGAGGCAGGAGGATGGTGTGAATCTGGTAGGCTGAGGCAGGAGAATCGCTTGAATCCGGGAGGTGGAGGTTGCTCTGAGCTGAGATCTTGCCACTGCACTCCAGCCTGGGCGACAGAGCAACACTCTGTCTCAAAAAAAAAAAAAAAAAAAAAAGATTAACTCTGGTGTGTGGTATACCAGTTCAGTTCTGTCCTCATGGAAGTAATATGGCCTTTCATGGGATAGTCACTAATGATAAGTTTAGTGACATATAATTTATTGAGATAGCTATGGACAGTGTAGGGGCTTAGTCTTGATGAGACTTTAATTTTTGGCTGCATTTGAAATGAACTGGGATCAAAACAGTGGCAAGTTGGATAGAGATTTGCTGTCAAAATTTATTTTCCAGAAGTTCTGATAGCTTGCAACTAAAGTATTTTATATTATAACAAATTCTAGATGCTCATAATTTTTCAATTAAAATGGATAACCAGTAAGTGTATGGGTTAGAAAAGAACAAAGTTTTAAAAACTTGTTATTATGGCAATTTTAAAACAAATTTGCAAGTAAAGATAACAGTATAATGAACCCAGCATCATCCAACTTCAACAATTAAGACATGGCTAATCTTACTTCCTCTACATTCCTACACTTCCCCCTCCCCCAATAGGTACTGCTTCCCCTATCCCCTGAGTTATTTTGTAAAATAAAACTCAGACTCAAGATATCTCACCCATTAATGTTTTACTGTGTATCTGTAAAGGACTCTGCTTTTTTACTGTAACTACAACAAAATGTGAATAATAATTCCAGGTTGGGAGCTGTGGCTGATACCACATATACACATACATACACAAAAATTAGCCGAGTATGGTACTCAGGAGGCTGAGGCACAAATATCACTTGAACCCGCCTCGGCTTCCCAAAGTGCTGGAATTACAGGTGTGAGCCATCGGGCCTGGCCCAAATTGTTCCATTTTTGGTCAGTTGGAATCTCTTCAGTTTGACTCCCAAGCCCCTTTGTCAGGGTCTTGCTAGGATGACAAGGTGTTCCAGACTCATTTTACGTATTTCCTTTCTCAGACCTTCAGTTGGACACTTAGTTTTTTCAGGTTAGAATGGGTAAAACAAAGATAGAAGGCGTTTTATATTTGAGGGTGGTGGCTATTTTAATGAATGCCAGGCCATTTAAAAAGTTATTGAAACATGTTTTTTAAAAATAGAAAATCATTAAAAGTAAGTTTTGTGTGTTCATTTTTTATATTCATCCTTGAAAACCAAATAATATTGTCTCTAAATTACTTTTTAATGATCAAAATCTTACTTTAAGAAAGCTGAAAACTATACTAAAGCAATCAAATATTCCATCATCACATTATTTTTGCATTGTGTATGTGTATTGTGTGTGAATTTCTGAGCCTATTTGAAAACAGATTTATCATTTAGTCCATGGTTATACTCAAGGAATGCCAAATGCCATCTGTTCATTTTCTGGCCTTTCTCTTTAATTCTTGTACATCTTTTGTACATTTCCATTCTTGTACATCTCTTTTTCTCTATTATTTAGACTTGCTTTTTGGTCAAAAATTTAAAAATTTTCTGATTGGCAGTTGATTGAAAGAGATAATTTATTATCTAAAGATCTGGAATCAATAGACAGGAATGTCTGGGTTACTATGATAAGGGGTTATGGAGACCAAGGTTTTATCATGCAGATAAAGCCTCCAGGTAGCAGGCTTCAGAGAGAATAAATTGTAAATGTTTCTCATCAGACTTAGAGAGTCTGTTCTGTTAGTAATTCTGAAAGGGAGGAAGGTGTTATGAGGCATGTCCAGCCCTTGTCCCCCGTCATGGCTTGAATCCATCCCTCAGGTTAGCCTTAGAATGCCCTTGCCAAGAGGAAGAGTCCATTCAGATGGTGAGGGGGCCTTAGAATTTCGTTTTACAGCATAATTAAACCTAGGAATAGTATCCAAGTTATAGATAGATATGTGAGTTATATATCAAACACTGCCTTTTATACTTCCATTTTCTTGCCTTCACATTATTAGGTTATGAAGAAATAGTATCACAATATCCTTTTGGCCTAAAAATAGAGAGTAGAGTTACAATTCTCTTGATAAGCAGTAGAACATTATTAAGTTCTGCTGTCTGGATTGAGTGTGTCTATAGTAATGATATCAAAGTCGGTCAGATCTCTCTCGATTTTCTTAACTGCTTCTTATTTATGTTTGAGGCTATACAGTTAGATTGATCTTGGCTTATTTTCCTCTTTTAATTTTATTAGGGCTGGGCACAGTGGCTCATGCCTGTAATCCCAGCACTTTGGGAAGCCGACGTGGGTGGATCACCTGAGGTCAAGAGTTCAAGACAACCTGGCCATCATGGTGAAACCCTGTCTCTACTAAAAATACAAAAATTAGCCAGGCATGGTGGTGGGCGCAGCTACTCGGGAGGCTAAGGCAGGAGAATCGCTTGAACCCAGGAGGTGGAGGTTGCAATGAGCTGAGATTGTGCCATTGGACTCCAGCTTGGACAACAAGAGCGAAACTCCATCTCAAAAAAATAAATAAATACATAAATAAAATAAATTATTAACTTAGTTTTTCTACTGCTATGAAGTCCACTGAACCCCTTTAAGTAATGTGTGTGTTTGGCAGCTGGAAGCACTTCAGCAGTTTTTATTTTCTAAGCTAATAGCACAATTTTAAGTCATTTCCTGTATAATAATACCTTAAGTGTTTATTGGGAATATCATTAACACAGATAAATAACTTTTCAAAGTCCAAGCATATCCAGAAATGCTGTTTCTTACTTTGCATTAATGAAACTGTTCTAATTGCATTAGAGTGACTTTATGATACATGAATTTTGAGGGAATACCAAACTTTCTTATTTAAAATCCACCATGGTAGGCAGAGTTCCAAGATGACCCTAGAAATACTTGCCCCTTATTTACTCCCATGTTTTCTTATGTAGCACTGTTGACTTTATGAAAGGAAGTTCTTCTGTAAGCCTGACCTAATCAAATGAACTATTAACAGGATCCTGACTTTCTGGAGTAAGAGATTAAACTGATGGGATCTTTCCTTTCTAAGATAAACTGCTTTATTAGAATATAAGTTAGATATCATAAAATTCACTCATTATAACGGTACAAGCTGATTAATTTTATTAAACTTAAAGAGTTATGCAATCATCACCATAAAACATTGCCACCACCTCAAAAATTTCCCTTGTGACCATTTGCGAATTGGTAATATCTTAAATTCTTGTGAAAAATCCTGTTAGAACTTGGTGGGCTATACTTTAATATGTTATTAAATTTAATTTGCTGCATTTCTTCAGATTTTTGCAGCTTTTTAAATTAGGAAGATCATCCTGTAGTTTCATTTTTTGTTTTGTCACCAGATTTTGGCACAAATTAACTTTCCATATTTTTTCATGTTCTGGAACAAGTGTTGTTAAATCTTCTTAAAAACTTTAGACCGTTTAATTATGGTTTTGAAAGTATCACTGTAGAATGTTTACTTTTGTATTTAGAAATTTATCTTTTTTTTTGTTTTGCTTGCCATCTCTTTTATACTTAGATGTGTTAGAGGTGTCTCTTATATCTTTATGGGTTACTCTCAGATTATACTATAGTTTATTAACTGTACAATATTTTAATTTCTAATTATGTTCTTCTCATTTTTAGAATTCTCTTCCTCTGATTTTACTATACTTGCCTTTTTGTCTTACTTCTTTTTCGTTCGTTTTAATCTTTATAATTAGGCCATTTATTTGTTCTTTCACGTTTAATAGAAAATACATTAAGTCCAAGAGTTAACTTCTAGCAAAGATTTTACAATGTCTTATAAGTTTTAAAATTTGTAAATTTATAATTTTCATTTCCTTAATTTTTAAGTGGTGTATGTGTGATTTTGTCTTTTACCCAGTTGTAATTGTAGAGAGACTTTAAAAAAATTATTTAGGTGATATGGATATTCAGCATAAAATGCTGTTATTACTTTTTATCATAGAGAAGTCTGTTCATATGATTTTTACATTTTGAGATTTATTCTTATATTCTTTGTTACCTAGTACATTATCAGTTGGTGGTAATGTCCCATAGATCCTCTAGGTGTGTCTCTTTAAGTTACCCAATTTACTATAGGTTGACTAAGTCAAGCTTCATTTTTTAACCTCTGCATCCTTTTTCATTGTTTTGTTTTCTTGTTCCTTGATTAGTAGGATGCTAAAGGCTCCCACCTTCTTTTGCTTTCTTTTATTATTTAGAATTTTTTTTACTTTATGTAATTTTATATAATGACTTATAACTTAAGACTTCAGAGGTATAAAAGGTAAAGATTGTATCCTTTCATCACTGTAAAATGACTTTGACAGGTGATTTTTACCTACTAATTTCTAATCGTGTGTCTTTTTCTCTCTCTCTTTTTTTAAATCTAGGAGTTCTTTGTAACTAATAAATAATGGGATCTCAATGTGTTGATTGATCTATCTATCCATCTGTCTTACCCAACACAAACCATATTTTCTTTTAGTTTTTAAATGTGAGCTTAATGTATTTATATTATTATCAGAACACTTTATTTTACGCTTTGCTTTCTTGCCTCTTTTCTTATTTTCTTTCCCTTTCTCTATTATGATTTGAATTATTTTATATTTTATAATGATTTGGAAGGCAAATATTTTTAACATGTAAATTTTACTAATGGTTAGCTTCAAGACTATCAAATTGTTACTTAAAACACTTTCTCTAACTATTGTAGATAACAAAAGAATCTTTGATTCTGTGATCCCAGAAAAATTCTTTGCCTTGCCCTTGTGTCCAAAATTTGTTAAATTTTGGCTTTTATGCACAACTTGGCACTGTACATTTAAAAGTACAACAAGTTTTCTTTTTTTAAAATAGTTTTTCTATCCAACTTTATAATTTTACTTGTAGTTATTTTGTGTTTGCTTATTTTGATTCATCAGCATTTTTCATTAAGTTTTTTAGTTTGGTTTATGTGCCTCTCATCTGAAATACCCTTTAAAACTTAAGGAATAAAATAGTACAAATTCAATCCATGATACTTTCCCAATTTGGGGGCAATTTTATCTTGAAAAAGAAAAACAGTATTTTTCAAGATTAAATACTTGACTGCTTTGATGATAGTGAAGTCTATGGGTATATTAAAATTTTCTTGAAAAAGGAGAATCTTTTGAGCTTACTGAAACATTCCCCAGATTTTGTATAGAGTTCATTTACATTCCTACAGGAAAACCCATCTGTCTGAAAAAGTATATGTGCTGCTTTGAGGAACCAAATTTGTGGAAGGAGATTCCATTTGGACACTCTTCTACATTGCCTGCATAATTCGCATCATTCCTCTCAAATTACAGGCACAGATATATTCTCCACATAATTTATCCTTCTGTAAATTTTGTTTGATGGATTAATGACACCTACTGGGCATGTAGCATCTTTTTGAAACTCTCCATATCCAAGCTGAAAAGAATGGGAAAGCCCAACTCCCAAACGCTGAGCAGATGTGCACAGAATTGCGCTACCTTCATGCAGTCTAGGGTGATGGGACTTCGTTACATGTTCATTAGCAGTGATATAACTATGGATCGTTATTTTCCTAATTAGCCATTAATAACAGTTAACACTATAATGGGATCACAATTTCAGAATTTGGAGCATATATTGTTGACAATGAAATCTAATGAAAAACAAACTAGCTTCTTACATTTTATAAAAGATGTTAATCTCATTGATAGAATTACTGCCACTCATGGCAGATACCACCTTTCTTTCATTTTGCCTATTTATTTCTCATTGTGGTGCCCAAACTATTTAATATGTAATACTCTAATGGGAAGAAGCTTCTCACATTAGAGAGTAGATTATAGTAATTTTTAAATAAACAAGGTCCTGAAGTATGTAAAGGCTGATGGTAAGAAATCTTACTGAAAGCTTACTGTATCAGTTAGAAGAAAAGCTTTCTTGTAATAGCTGTCATGGATGCTCATACAAATCAATGCAAGCAGATCAATTTTTCTTAGCTCTTTAAATGTTTAAGTCAGCACCTGGCCTTTGTGATGTCTCTTGGTTGTAGGTGATAGCTGGGAATTTCAGGTGAAGGATTACAACTTCTGAGTTAGTTATGCTACCCCAAATGGTCCATTGGATGTGGCTAAAATGCTAGTTTGAAAATATATTTGGCTGGGCATGGTGGCTCACACCTGTAATCCCAGCACTTTGGGAGGCTGAAGTGGGCAGATCACCTGAGGTTGGGAGTTCGAGACCAACCTGACCAACATGGAGAAACCCCATCTCTACTAAAAATACAAAATTAGCTGGGTGTGGTGGCACATGCCTGTCATCCCAGCTACTTGGGAGGCTGAGGCAGGAGAATCGCCTGAACCCAGGAGGTGGAGGTTGTGGTGAGCCGAGATTGCACCATTGCACTCCAGCCTGGGCAACAAGATTGAAACTCTGTCTCAGGGAAAAAAAAAAAAAAGAAAGAAAGAAAATATATTCATGGGATTAGGAATGAATACTTCTTTGCCTGAAATCTTGTGGTTTAGCTTTAGTACTTACTGTAGTCAATTCATTTCTTTGAAATATTGAGCTGTCTGACAGCTTAAAATCCTAAGTTTCCTTTAAACTTGAGCCTGGCTTTGGAGGAGAAAGGAGTGGATTTTATGTAAGGCTCTCTGAAGAGAATTCACTGAAGTGCTTTTTGCTGGCAGGGCACTGGGAAGGCTAGCAGGCTGCTTCCTCTCAGTCCTTCTTGGGTTTTGCCCTTAGCCTAGATCAACATTTAGTCAGATAATTTACGTCAGGGCCACTGAAGTGTGTTTTTATGCCTTGGTAAAGTCATCATTTTCCTTTCATGAAGAAGCATGGAAAAGGCCCAGGTGCAATGCCCAGGTTTTGTTAAGCCAGTTGGATATTAGTAACAGCCTTGACGCTCTTTATATTCTTAGTTCCCAGCTGGATATGTAGCTCTCATCTAAGTTGGGAACTGAATTTTTATTATTAGTTTTTTAAATAGAGATGGGGTCTTGCTATGTTTTCTGGGCTGGTCTCGAACTCCTGGGCTCAAGGGATCCCCCTGCTTCGGCCTCCCAAAGTGCTGGGATTATAGACATGAGCCACCGTGCTCAGCCGTAAAGGTGTTGATCAAATATCACCTAACAAGATTCTTTTCTTTGTGACTGTACTATAGTCAAGCACCACAAAGAAATTGAGAACATGTTGTGTAGAGAATACTGATATGCTACAGAATCATTACTTCCATGTCAAATGTCAAACATCTAACTGTGCACTGAGAATTACTTTTTTCATCCATACCTTGGGGATAGTTCTACCTGCCCTTTCTTAACTCAGAATCAGTGGGGTAAGAGTTTGATACTGCTTATGAATTCGAGGGCCCATGCCACATGCAGACTTTATTATCGGTATAACTGTGTTATAACAACAGGCTTTTTGAGCTTGAAAAATGTATCATAATTATTAAAGGCATTTAATGAAGAATGACGTGCTAGCTAAATTTTGAAGGCATATTAAAAATATAAATAATAGAAAGAAAGAGCTCTTCAAAGACCATAGCAGAGGAGGTAAGAGCTGAGCCTTAAAAAACATCTTGAAGCGCCGGGCGTGGTGGCTCAAGCCTGTAATCCCAGCACTTTGGGAGGCCAAGACGGGCGGATCACGAGGTCAGGAGATCGAGACCATCCTGGCTAACACGGTGAAACCCCGTCTCTACTAAAAAAAAAAACAAAAAAAAACCTAGCCGGGTGTGGTGGCAGACGCCTGTAGTCCCAGCTAGTCGGGAGGCTGAGGCAGGAGAATGGCGTAAACCCGGGAGGCGGAGCTTGCAGTGAGCTGAGATCCGGCCACTGCACTCCAGCCTGGGCAACAGAGCGAGACTCCGTCTCAAAAAAAAACAAAAAACAAAAAACAAAAAAAATCTTGAAGCACAGAGAAGGTAAGGGTGAACATTCCAGACAGAGGGAATCTCGTGTGAAAAAAATTACAGAGCAGGAATGGACAAGAAAAGTTCAGGAAATGAAGACAAGGTGATGTTCATTTTAGATTAAATCTCTCCTTTATTATCAGTATAAAATTGAAAAATTGGAGAGAATGACAATATTCTGAACTTTTATTCCATAGTAATAGCAAAAGCCTCATACAACTTGCATCTGAATTAACTTAGAATGAGGAGGTTTAGCATTAACTGAGGAGAAAACTAAGTACTTAAGAGCTCAGGAGGATACAAAGTAAAATTAGCATCAATTATCTGGGCTCCTTTACAGAAGACTTCCCGGAGAAAGGGATTTTAGAAGAATGTGATAAAAGTGAATTTCTGGAAAGGTTGATAGCAAAAAAGAATGCCTTGTTTTGAAGACATGGGGGAAGCTGACTCTGTGAATAGTATGACCAGAAGTGAGGTCTGAAATGTAGTCTTTAAAGACTACAAGGAATGTTGATTCAGCCTCACTCTCTATTCATCTTGGTTTCATCTTCCCCTTGGCACCATAGCCACTTGAAATCCCTGCAGGCAAAAGTTTGCTACTTATTGCCTGTTCTGTTCTTTGAAATTCCCTCCTGTCTAGAAAAATGGCGCTTATGTTTAGTTTGAGATTTTCCATGTTTTCATTCATGCACCCATCTCTAATGTTTCTTGTTATTGTCTCCCCAAAGGAACTCTGTTTCAAATGAGACTGCTGATCATTTCCCAGTATGTTGCTTTTTCTGTCTTTGCTTTCTGCCTTTCTCTTCACTGGAGTGTCTTTCACTGTCCTCTGAGCCATGAGTTTAATCTACTTTGAAAATCCAAGGCTTCAGAAATCACTTCTCTGAACCTCCCTGGCTACTTTTTGGTTTCATTGAACATGTATCTCCTTGTGGTGTTGTATTTGCTTTTCTTGTGCTGCCTTTGTCTTGTTACATTGAAAACATTGTCAAGGGGCTGTGACTTGTAACCTATATACTACATTGCTTGGTGTTTCTGAAAATGTGGTTGGTGATGATATTGTAGACCAATGCTCCATATATTTATGACTTACAGTCTCATATAGACTGATGGTTTTCAATTTTACATCTTTATTCATTTTTAATGGAAAACTGGAGCTTGTTAAATGTGTAGAAACCACTAGAATATAAACTTCATGAGAAGACTTTTGTTTTGTTTTTTTGGTGTAGTAGCATATCTTCAGCACTTAGTTCTAGCCCAGATGTGGCACTTAATACATTATTTGTTGAATAAGTGCTGATTTAATTTACTTAATCTGTAGGTCTTCATTGGTTCTTTTAAATATCCAGTAAGAAGCCTCCCAGGATGTTATCTCAATAAACAAGATCATTAGGTGTCATCCCACTGTTTAAAGGATAACATCGCAGCATCTCATCATTTTTTTCCTAGGAGAAGAAAACTTTCTTTTATTTTGCTCTGATTTGTTTCTTTTTTTGCGACAAGACAGAATAAAAAAGATAAGAAATCATAGTTGGTGTAATCTCACTTCAGCTTATTCAATGTTTTTGGTCTTTTCATTACTGAAAAAAAATTGCAGTGGAACAGAAGAAAAAATTTGATGGAAAGACTACTTTCTAATTTATGGACCTTGGTTTGGCTTTTTAGATGTTTATTTAAGGCTTGCCCACTCTTTTCTCTACATTGACATTTCATGGTGAATATTTTGCTTATTCTACCCTCTGTGTTTTTTCTATGGCAGCTTGCCTGGCAGTATTCAGAAACAGAAGAATATTAAAGATCAGAACCTTAAATTGTTCACTTTTTTTTTGATGAAGTCTCACTCTGTCGTCCAGGCTGGAGTACACTGATGCAGTCCCAGCTCACTGCAACCTCTGCCTCCTGGGTTCAAGTGATTCTCCTGCCTCAGACTCCTGAGTAGCTGGGACTATAGGCACATGCCACCACGCCCAGCTAAATTTTGCATTTTTAATAGAGACGGGGTTTCACCATGTTGGTCAGGCTAGTCTCAAACTCCTGACCTCGTGATCCTCCTACCTCAGCCTCCCAAAGTGCTGCAATTACAGGCGTGAGCCACCGTGCCTGGCTCTTCACTGTTGACAAGAATCAAAAACAGGAACTAAGAAGGAGACCACTGCCGGGCGCGGTGGCTCAAGCCTGTAATCCCAGCACTTTGGGAGGCCGAGACGGGCGGATCACGAGGTCAGGAGATCGAGACCATCCTGGCTAACACGGTGAAACCCCATCTCTGCTAAAAAAAAAATACAAAAAAAACTAGCTGGGCATGGTGGCAGGCGCCTGTAGTCCCAGCTACTCGGGAGGCTGAGGCAGGATAATAGCGTGAACCCGGGGGAGGGGGAGCTTGCAGTGAGCTGAGATCCGGCCACTGCACTCCAGCCTGGGCGACAGAGTGAGACTCCGTCTCAAAAAAAAAAAAAAAAAAAAAAGAGAGACCACTAACTTTTTCCTTTTTCCTCTTTTCTTTTGCCTTTAGCTCAAGCCAGGACAGAACAGCTGCAGGGACAGTGACAGTGAAAGTGCCAGTGGAGAATCGAAGGGCTTCCACCGGAGCAGCTCTCGGGAAAGGCTCAGCGATGTAAGTTTAATTAAAAATAAATAAATAAATAAATAAACCAAAACCACTAGGCCACACACACACCATTGGTTCAAGTCTGAATTACATAACTTTCCCTCATCTTTACAATTTTTTTGTCTACCCAAGCATTGCGGTTCACATTATCTTTGTATACCTATGTGAGCATTGTAGTTATGGTGTCATTCTAAAATGTCGTTTGAGCAAAAATGTATTTTGATGAATCATGAGGTAGGAGGAACTATTTGTTACCTTAGAAACAGCAAGGCCGGGCATGGTGGCTCATGCCTGTAATACGAGCGCTTTGGGAGTCTAAGGCAGGTGGATCACCTGAGGTCGGAAGTTCGAGACCAGCCTGACCAACATGGAGAAACCCTGTCTCTACTAAAATTACAAAATTAGCCAGGCATGGTGGTGCATGCCTGTAATCCCAGCTACTCAGGGGTCTGAGGCAGGAGAATCACTTGAACCCAGGAGGTGGAGGTTGCGGTGAGCTGAGATCCAGCCATTGCACTCCAGCCTGGGCAACATGAGCGAAACTACGTCTCAACAACAACAACAACAACAACAGACGACAAAGAGGAATGATGATACTTTTATTATCTGTTGCAACTGAAAGAAGTAGTCAAGTAGTGCTGAGACTGAGAAATGACATCCTTTAGCTATGGGCTTTTTGTAATTTCTTCACTTAAGAAATTGTTAACAATCCCTGTCATTTTTATTCCTGCTGGAAGTGATGACTAACCAGCCACTTACTTGGCAAGATGAGGAATTAAATTTCCTGATGGGGCTGGGCACAGTGGCTCACACCTGTAATCCCAGCATTTTGGGAGGCTCAGGCAGGTGGATCATGAGGTCAGGAGTTCGAAACCAGCCTGGCCAATATGGTGAAACCCCGTCTTTACTAAAAATACAAAAATCAGCTGGTCATGGTGGCACATGCCTGTAATCCCAGCTACTTGGGAGGCTGAGGCAGGAAAATCTCCGAACCCGGGAGGCAGAGGTTGCAGTGAGCCGAGATCTCACCACTGTGCCCAGCCTGGGCAACAGAGCAAGAGCCCATCTCAAAAAAAAAGAAAAAACAAAAAAAGAAAAGAAAATTCCTGTTGAATTTCTGGAAGGAAAACCTTGTGAGAATGCGTCATACCTCTTTAGATGCCTATTTGCCCTTTAGATGTGATTTTAATTGTTCTCTAGTCTCCTACCCACCAACAGGGCAGGTTCCTCCTCTCTTGCTTCTCAGAACCACCTACGCCTCTTTGGACTCTCTTGCCTTCTTTACTCATGTGTCATATATCAGCATTCTTTTTTTTTTTTTTTGACAGAGTCTTACTCTGTCACCAGGTTGGAGTGCAATGGTGCGATCTCGGCTCACTGCAACCTCTGCCTCCCAGGTTCAAGTGATTCTCCTGCCTTATCCCCCCAAGTAGCTGGGACTACAGGCGTGCACCACCATGCCCAACTAATTTTTGTATTTTTAGTGACAGGGTTTCACCATGTTGGCCAGGATGGTCTCGATCTCTTGACCTCGTGATCTGCACACCTCGGCCTTCCAAAGTGCTGGGATTATAGGCGTGAGCCACCACACGCCCAGGCATATATCAGCATTCTTAACTCATCTGTGCCTCAAGAGCAACACTTGGAAATTCTTTTGTGAAGTGGATCAAGTAAAGAGAATTTTTTTTTTTTTTTTTTTTTGAGATGGAGTCTCACTCTGTCACCAGACTGGAGTGCAGTGGCCTGATCTCAGCTCACTGCAACCTCTGCCCCCCGAGTTCAAGCGATTCTCCTGCCTCTGCCTCCTGAGTACCATGGATTACAGGCACATGCCACCCCACCCAGCTAATTTTTGTATTTTTAATAGAGACCGGGTTTCACCATATTGGCCAGGCTGGTTTTGAACTCCTGACTTCATGATCTGCCACCCCAGCCTCCCAAAGTGCTGGAATTAGAGCTGTGCGCCACCACGCCTGGCTTAATTTTTGTATTTTTAGTAGAGACAGGGTTGCTCCATGTTGGCCAGGATGATCTAGCATTAACAGAGTAAGTGAGAGAGTAGTATCATGAAAAAAAGAGAGAATACTTCAGAGTGTCTGAGTATTAAGAATAAATAAAGGATATGTAATGAGGAGCAAAATCCTTTATTTTCTCCTTTTTTTTAAAAAAAAAAAAACACCATACTCTAAAGCAGTGTGCTGTTCATTATAAAGTACAAGATGATTCATTGAGTTCCAGAGAGAAAATATTAGTACATTTTTTTTTCTTAGAAAAAGAAATTAAACTTTACTAGTATTCAATTTAATGAGTGGGGAATAGTTGTTGTCTATAATTTTTAAATACATGGATCTAAGGAGTGTATATTCAAAACTTTTTTTACTGAGAGATGTCTACTAACATAAATGGTTGGAGACTACTGTAGCACACTGAGCAGTTCTCTATGATAATACCACATCCATCTCTCCATCAGCCGAGGTATACAACTCCGAGATACAACTGCCTTCCTGCACCTCTCATGAAAGTTTGTGAGGTTTATGATGAGATGTTGTATGAGATTCTGAATTCTTATAGGAATTAAATGGAATAAAGTATAATTATTTTTATGTTATTTTAATATATTAGTTATAGATAATTACCTCCCCTTCTTCTGTGGTATAATATCAAATTATATAAATAAAGAGTACTAACAGTCTTTTATTGTATGTGTGTTTCTGTGTGTAAGAATATGTTTTATTGTGTGTCTATGTGTTTGATTAATTTTGTGATAGAGCTATACAATCATAAGACCATGACAACTTTTCTTATCTAAGTTATTAATGTTTAAACAGCTGTTTTTGTGAGATTTTTGTTACACTTTTAATGTAAGATCTCGGAAATTATTCCAGGGTTAGTCAGTCATATTTTCTTCATAGCGTAGAGAAATGAAAGCCATGTTAGTTTAGGGGACTAGAGCTGCTATTGGGTCTTTTGGCTTGTTTCCTGTAACTCACTTTCTGTTAGATAAAAATAAATTGACAAAAGACATTCCATATTCATGAATAGAAAGACTAAATATTATTAAGATGTCAGTACTACCCTAAGCTATTTATAGATTCAGTGCAATGTATATCATAATTCCAACAACCTTTTTTGCAAAAATGGAAAAGCAGATTCTCAAATACATATGAAATGGCTTGAGGCCTTAATAACCAACACAGTCTGGAAAAAGAACAAAGTTAGAGGACTTACACTTACCAACCTCAAAACTCACTGCAAAACTACAGTTAATCAAAACAGTTTGGTACTGGCCTAATATTAGACACACAGACCAATGGAGTAGAATGGAGAGCCCAGAAGGAAGCCCATACTTATATGCCCAACTGATTTTTAACAAGAGTGCCAAGACACTTCAATGGGGAAAGAATTTTCTCTTCAACAGATGGCATTGAGACAACTGGATTTCTATGTACAAAAGAATGAAGTTTGACCCCTACATCACACTATGTACAAAAATAAACTCAAAATGAATCAATGACAAAAATTTAAATGTGAACACCATAAAACTCTTAGAAGAAAATATACGGGTAAATCTTCATGACCTTCAGTTTGGCAGTGGCTTATTAGATATGACACCAAAAGCATGTACAATGAAAGAGAAAATAAATTGGACTTCATCAAAATTAAAAATTTCTGCACACCAAAGAACATTATCAAGAAAGTAAAAAGACAGCCTACAAAATGGGGAAAAGATTTGCAAATCATATAACTGGTATTTGTTATACAGAATATATAAAGAACTCCTACAACTCAATAATAGTCAACCTAATGCAAAAATGTGCAAAGAATTTGAGAAATATTTCTACAAAGAAGTACAAAGAAGAGATACTTGAAAAATGCTGAAAATCATTAGTTATTAGAGAAATGCAAATTAAAACTATAACGAGATTATCATTTTATACCTAGTAGGATGGTTACGCTTTTTAAAAGAGAATGAAAAATAAGTGTTGGCAAGGATGTGGAGAGGTTGGAACACTTATACATTACTGGTGGGAATGTAAAATGATGCAGCCACTGTAGAAAACAACTTGGCAGTTCCTCAAAAAGCTGAAACATATAATTACCATATGACCCAGCAATTTCACTTTTAATACCCCAAAGAATGGAAAACATGAACTTAAACAGAGACTTGTAAGCCAGTGTTCACTGCAGCATTATTTATGGTAGCCAAAAGGTAGAAACAAACCATGTGTTTCTCAACAAATGAATTGATAAACGAAACGTGACAGCTTGGCTGATATGCACACAATGGAATATACTCAGCCATAAAAAGGATTGGCATTGTAATGTATACTACAGTATGGATGAACTTTAAAAATATCATGCTAAAGAAAAGCAAGACAAAGAAGGACAAATATTGTGTGATTCCACATATATGAGGTATCTAGAATACGCAAATTCATAGAGACGTAAAGTAGAATAGAACTTACCAGGAATTTGGGGGATGGAGAGTGGGAGGGAGAAAAGCTATTGCTTGACAGAGTTTCTTTTTGGGGATGATGATAATGTTTTAGAAATAGATAGTCATGACAGTTGTTCAATGTTTTGAATGTAATTAATGCCACTGAATTACACAATTAAAAAATGGTGATCTGTTAAAAAATGTAAAAATGATTAGGGCTGTAATAACACTTATTGTGCTTTCACTCTGTTGAAAATATGGAAAATAGTTACAACTTTTACCATCCTTGTCTACTAATTGTGTCACCTGTGTCATTTCTGGTCCTGTTTCTATTGGTTGTTTTTTCTCTTCATTATGGATCATATTTTCCTGCTGCTTTGTATGCCTGGCAATTTTTCACTGGATGCCAGACATTATAAAATCCTGTCAGTCTTAAGTCAGTCAATGAGACACTTTCAATTCATATTGTTTATTATATTTAAAAATTATGAAAAAAATTTGTGGACCTATAGTAGGCATATCATTCATTAATTATTAACATTCATACTTTTTGCAACATTACTAAAAAGGAAAGAAAGAAAATTGATCCAAAAAGTGGACATTAAGTGAAATGTTTTGAGATCCCTAGTCACATTTCCCTCACACATGTGCAGGTCTGTGGTTGCAGAGTCCTGTGTCAAACACTTCTTTTTTTTTTTTTTTTTGACACGGAGTTTCGCTGTTGTTGCTCAGGCTGGAGTGCAGCAGCATGATGTTGGCTCACTGCAACCTCCACCTCCTGGGTTCAAGCAATTCTCCTGCCTCAGCCTCCTGAGTAGCTGGGATTACAGGCGCTTGCCACCACGCCCAGCTAATTTTTTGTATTTTTAGTAGAGATGGGTTTCACCATGTTAGCCAGGCTGGTCTCAAACTCCTGACCTCAGGTGATCCACCTGCCTTGGCCTTCCAAAGTGCTGGGATTACAGGCATGAGCCATCATGTTCGGCTGAGATGAAAGCTTTTAACAAGTCAGCCCACAGAATGATTCTTTTGGATACCAAAGCAACACCTACCTGTGCAATATTTTAGAGAATAAAGATGCCCCATTTTTGCTTGAAAGAGAATTAACAATTAATTTATTTTTTACTTTTATTTTAGTTTCCTGGGTATATGTGAAGGTTTGTTACATAGGTAAACTCACGTCACAGGGGTTTATTTACAAATTATTTCATCACCCAGTACCCAATAGTTATCTTTTCTACTCCTCTCCCTCTTACCACCCTTCACCCTCAAGCAGACCCTAGTGTCTGTTGTTTCCCTCTCTGTGTTCATAAGTTCTTACTATTTAGGTCCCACTTGTAAGTGAGAACATGCGGTATTTGGTTCTCTGTTCCTACGTTACTTTGCTGAGGATAGTAGCCTCTAGCACTATCCATGTTCCTGCAAAAGACATGATCTCGTTCTTTTTTATGGCAGTGTAGTATTTTGTGGTTTATATATACCAAATTTTCTTTATCCAGTTTGTCATTGATGGGCATTTAGGTTGATTCCATGTCTTTGCTATTGTGAATAGTGCTTCAGTCAACATTTGCATGCATGTGTCATTATGGTAGAATGATTTATATTCCTCTGGGTTTATATCCAGTAATGGGATTGCTGGGTCAAATGATAGTTCTGCTTTTGGCTTTTTGAGGAATCATCATACTGCTTTCCACAATAGTTGAACTAATTTACACTCCCACCGATAGTTTATAAGTGTTCCCTTTTCTCCGCAACCTTGCCAGCATCTGTTGTTTTTTGACGTTTTAATATTAATAATAGCCATTTCGACTGGTGAGATGATATCTCATTGTGGTTTTGATTTGCATTTCTCTGATCATCAGTGATATTGAGCTTTTTTTGTATAGGCTTGTTGGCTGCATATATGTCTTCTTTTGAAAAGTATCTCTTCATGTTCTTTGCCCACTTTTAAATGGAGTTGTTTGGTTTTATCTTGTAAATTTGTTTAGCTCCTTATAGATGCTGGATATTAGACCTTTGTCAGATGCATAGTTTGCAAACATTTTCTCCCATTCTGTAGGTTGTCTGTTTACTCTGTTGATAGTTTCTTTTGCTGTGCAGAAGCTCTTAAGTTTAATTAGATCCCAATTGTCCATTTTTGCCTTTGTTTGATTGCTTTTGATGACTTTGTCATGAAATCTTTGCCCTTTCCTATCTGCAGCATAGTATTGCCTAGGTTGTCTTCCAGGATTTTTATAGTTTTGGGTTTTACACTTGTCTTTGATCCATCTTGAGTTGGTTTTTGTATATGGTGTAAGGAAGGGGTCCAGCTTCACTCTTTTTTTTTTTTTTTTTTGAGATGGTGTCTCACTGTGTCGCAAGGCTGGAGTACAGTGGCACGATCTTGGCTCACTGCAACCTCTGACTCCCTGGTTCAGATGATTCTTTTGCCTCAGTCCCCCGAGTGGCTGGGATTACAGGCATGTGCCACCACGCCCAGCTAATTTTTGTATTTTTAGTAGACAGGGTGTTTTACCGCATTGGCCAGGATGGTCTCAAACTCCTGACCTCGTGATCTGCCCACCTTGGCCTCCCAAAGTGCTAGGATTGCAGACGTGAGCCACTGCTCTTGGCCCATCTTCAGTCTTCTTTAATGCCTATCAGAGAGTGAGAAGGTGGAGTCAAAGACTACTACTGGCTTCTGTTTTGTTTTACTTTTTTTTTTTTTTTTTTTTTGAGACGGAGTCTCACTCTGTCGCCCAGGCTGGAGTGCAGTGGCGTGATCTCTGCTCACTGCAAACTCTGCCTCCCGGGTTCACGCCATTCTCCCGCCTCAGCCTCCCGAGTAGCTGGGACTACAGGTGCCCGCCACCATGCCCGGCTAAGTTTTTGTATTTTTAGTAGAAACGGGGTTTCATCGTATTAGCCAGGATGGTCTCAATCTCCCGACCTCATGATCCACCTGCCTCAGCCTCCCAAAGTGCTGGGATTATAGGCGTGAGCCACCGCGCTGGCCCCTGTTTTTTCTTTAAAAATCCCATATTAGTTCTTATTATGCTTATTCTTTCACTTCATTAAACATATGGAAAATAGTTATTACAGCTTTTACTGTCCTTGTGTACTAATTTTGTCACCTGTGCCATTTCTGGGCCTGTTTCTATTGGTTGATTTTTCTCCTCACTGTGGGTCATATTTTCTGGCTTCTTTGTATGCCTGGCAATTTTTTATTGAGTGCCAGACATCATAAAATTTTCCTTGTTGGGTACTGGGTATTTCTAGTTTCTATAAACATTACTCATTTTGGCGTACAGTTTTGTTATGTAGACGTGTGTGTGTGTGTGTGTGTTTAATGTTTGCTTTTGTACTTTGTTGGAGAAGACTAGAACAATCTTTAGTCTAAAGATAATTTTTCCTCCATGCTGACTGAGTACTCTGCCTAATCCCTAATGTCTTACAAGGTTTTTCCACTGTGGATTGTGGGAAAACAAACTATTCCCTGCCTTGTGTGAGCTTTGTAAGTTCTTCCTCCTCCTTTCCAGTGGTTGTTTTCCTTGCCTCAGGTATTTTTCTCTCACAGATGTGCTGATTAGTCTTCAGGTGGAAACTAGAGGGGAACCTTCTGCAGCTTTCATGATTCTCACTTTCTGTGATGCTGTCCTCCTTATCCTCTGCCTTGGAGTTCCAGCTGTCTTGGCCTCCCCTTATTCTCAACTGTGTCTTCAAGACTCAGAGATTCCACCTGGGTCACCTCCTACCCCTCAATGCTGTGGCATGAAAACTCTCCAGGCAGTGAGGTGGGAAAATTTTAAGGGTCACCCTACTTTTTTCTTTTCTCTCAAATATTATTGTCCTTTATCTTACCCAGTTTCTAAAAACTCCTGTTGCATACATTTTGTCCAGTTTTTTAGTTGCTTGAGGTGGGAGAATACATTCAGTCCCTATTAGTCCATCATGCCCATGACTCGTTTTTCAGCTAAGATGAAAATTTCTGTCTGCCTTTTCACCCATTTTAGTGATATTTTTAGGAGCGTTGGCAGTTGAGACTTACTGTCAAGTGAGGTTAATCAAAATACTATATTTTTCTAGCTTTGTTTTTTTTGAATTGGTTAGGCCAAAAGAATAAGAATAAAGAATTCCAGTGTAGCTGGAGAATTTGACTCATGGGTGAGGCTTAAAAACACCAAATATGCGGCCAGGTGTGGTGGCTCACGCCTGCAATCCCAGCACTTTTGGAGGCCAAGGCAGGCAGATCACTTGAGGTCAGGAGTACAAGATCAGCCTGGCCAACATGGTGAAACCCCGTCTCTACTAAAAATACAAATAAATTAGCTGAGCGTGGTGGAGCACATCTGTGCTCACAGCAACTTGGGAGGCTGAGGCAAGAGAACAGCTTGAACTTGGGAGGTGGAGGTTGCAGTGAGCAGAGATTGTGCCACTGCACTCCAGCCTGGGTGACAGAGTGAGTCTTAAAAAGAAAAACTCAAATTTGCTTTGCTTTTCTAAATTATGTATTACCAGACCATGTTGCCAGGAGGGAATAATTGGCCACAAGAACTTTCAGATTGTCCACATCAAGGAGATATAGTAACTTGTTTAGATTAGTCACTAGGGAAGAGGTAAGGGGAATAATTGAATACATATTTAATAAATGTTTACGATGAGTTATTCAAGGGGAAAATATTGCTTCCAAGTTAAACAGAATTTTGTAATTGGGGAAGTTTGTCAAAAGTTAGGAGCAAAACATGCTTAAAAACTTTTAATAAACAAGCCTCAAATTATGAAATGTTAATGGGCATTTATTACAAACAGGCCAAGATTTAATAGAAGTTCTGCTATTTATTGTGTGTGACCTTAGGCAAAGAACGTGACCTCTCTTCCCTGCCAAGACGGAGTCTTGCTGTGTCGCCCAGGCTGGAGTGGAGTGGAGTGGAGTACAATGGCGCAATTTCAGCTCACTGCAACCTCCACCTCCTGGGTTCAAGCAATTCTCCTGCCTCAGCCTCCCGAGTGGCTGGGATTACAGGCATACACCACCACGCCTGGCTAATTTTTGAATTTTTAGTAGAGATGGGGTTTTACCCCGTTGGCCAGGCTGCTCTCGAACTCCTGACCTCAGGCAATCCATCCACCTCGGACTTCCAAAGTGCTGGGATTACAGGCATGAGCCACCATGCCTGGCCTTGTTCACACTTTCAAGTCTTCCTACCTTTGCTTATTCTTTTTATTTATTTAAAGTGGATTGCAGTGGCATGATCTCAGCTCACTGCAACCTTGACCAGGGAGTTCAAACTTTTCTTGTGCCTTGGCCTCCCAAGTAGCTGGGACTATAAGCATGTGCCACCATGCTTGGCTAATTTTTGTATTTTTAGTAGAAATGGGGTTTTGCCATGTTGACCAGGCTGGTCTTGAGCTCCTGACCTCAGGTGATCCACCCTCCTCAGCCTCCTCCCAAAGCCCTGGGATTATACACATGAGCCTCCACGCTTGGCCTGTTTTATTTCTGTTCTTTGTTCTTTGTTTTTCTTTTCCTTATGTCAGCCTCAGCCTCACTTCTACCAAACACTTCCCAATATACTGCGGAAGTAAACTTCTTTAGTGCTATATTTAACGACTATATGAATATGACTCTTTTCACCTTTCTCTCTGAAAGAATTTTGGGTTGGGTTGTTAGTTATGAGAAGACAGAAAAACATTTGACACCTTTCCAGGGTTCAGATCTTTGAAGGAATTTAAACATCTCAGGAAATAATGAAAAGGGATCAAATTCTTATAAGTCTAATGCTACACAGTTGTCTAATCTTATAATTCTGGTAGCTATTTACAGTTGAGACATTTTTTTCTACTGCTTTTTGACATACCCCTTCTCCTACTTCAGATCTCTCCTGGTCTTTGGGTTTTTATTGATTCGTCTATCCCACAGTGCCACTGTTCATCCATCCATGGCGCATCTTTCCTATTCTTTCTTCTTCCCTTCCTTCCCTCCCTCCCTCCCTCTCTTGAAATCTTTATTGAGGTTTTATTCCATGCCAGGTTGTTTCACCAGCTACTGTTAAGGAGGAAACTGACTTGAGCCACTACCATGAATGAACTTCCCACATTGTTATAATTAGATTAGGAAATCTAATCTCAACCTGACAAGGATTCTTGGTATTTTATTCCTCTCTTTTTTAAAAAAAATCTGTGCCACATTTTCCTTTTCCTTAACAGTTTGCTTATGCCTTTTTCTATTCCTGTCTCATATATTTATGAATTCTCCTGGATATGTCAGTATTTCAGTTGTCAAGAAGTCTCAGTCAAATTCCTTTCATTCATCAGGTATAGTCTGGGCATTTGAGGTTGAGTGGAGAACAAGATGAAGCCTCTGCCCTCATGAAATTTCCATTCTAGTGGGAGAGACAAATCTGTGAAGAAACAACTAAAATTCTTTCTAATACAGTGTTTTCTGACATAAACAATATGAAGTGTGGGGGTGTGCTGCCACTTTAACTAGTGTGATTGGATAAGGCCTTTCTGTGTAGGTGACATTAAAACTGAGGCCTAAATAAAGAAGAGAAGGTAGACAGGTGAAGATCTATGGGAAGAACATTTTGGGCAACAGGAGCAACAAGTTTAGAGGCCCTGATTCAGAAGCAGCATGTTATGTTTTAGGGCAAGAAAAATGGCTAATGTGGCTAGAGTAGAATGAAGAAGTACAGTGGCTGAACACGTAACTTCTAACCCCTGCTAAGGTGGCTGGGTGTTGTATTAACTTCCTGGGCTGCTTTAATGAATGATCACAAACTGTATGTCTGGAAACAACAGAAATCTATTATCTCGCAGTTCTGGAGGCTAGAAATTTAGCATCAGTGTGTATCTGTAGGGCTATGTTCCCTCTGCGGGCTCTAGGGAAGAATCCTTTTTTTCTCCTAGCCTCTGGTGTCTCCCAGTGATCCTTGGTGTTCTTGGCTTGTAGATGCATCATTCCAGTCTCTTCTTTAGTTTTCACATGGCTTCCACAGCAGCCATTGGATTTATAGCCCATCCTAATTCTGTATGACCTTAATTTGGTTACATCTGCAAAGACCCTATATCCAAATTATGTCATTGTGTTAACTTCTCCACAGAAACAGAACCACAGCAGAAGATAACAGAACCAATAGAGAATGATTTATTTTGAGAAATTGGCTCACAGTTTCGGAGGCTGACAAGTCCCAAGATCTATAATCAGCAAGCCAGAGACCCAAGAGAACCAATAGTATAATTCTAGTCTCAAGACTGGCAGGTTTGAAACTCGTGAAGAGCTGATGTTTTTATTGTGCCTGAAGGCACAATAAAAAATTGATGTCCCGGGTCAAAGCCAGGCAAGAGGAATTCTCTCTTATCTGGGAGAGAGTCAGCCTTTTGTTCTTTTCAGACCTTCAACTGATTGGATAAGGTTCACCCACTTTAGGAGGACAACCCAGTTTACTCAGCATATCAATTTAAATGTTCAACTCATCTAAAAACATCATCACAGAAACACCCAGAATCATGTGTGACCAAATATCTGGGCACCCCATGGCCCAGTGAAGTTGAAACATAAAATTGACCATCACAATCACACTCTGGGGTTCCTGGTAGACGTAAACAGGGAGACATTGCCCAATCCATGACAGGTTATTATCTTAAAAACCATTGGAATATGTTATAAGGATTGGAATTGTAGTTCTCACTTTAAAATGTTTATTTTGCCTTTGATATGAGGAACTGTCCATGAAGATGAGAGCAAGAATGAAATCAGAGGTAGAAGCCAGAAGGCTGAGATGAGAGTTGGTGACAACCTGAAGTGGGCATAACAGAAGGTTGAATCATTGATGTTGGAAGTGACGTAGCATTTTCTTTTTTTTTTAATTTTTTTATTTTTTTTTATTTTTTATTTTTTTAATTTATTTATTATTATTATACTGTAAGTTGTAGGGTACATGTGCATAATGTGCAGGTTTGTTACATATGTATACTTGTGCCTTCTTGGTGTGCTGCACCCATCAACTCGTCATTTACATCAGGTATAACTCCCAATGCACTCCCTCCCCCCTCCCCTCTCCCCATGATAGGCCCCGGTGTGTGATGTTCCCCTTCCTGAGTCCAAGTGATCTCATTGTTCAGTGACGTAGCATTTTCACACCTGATGCTTTTATCAAGTTGTTACTCCATTTTTACTTGATTTCTTCCAACAACTATATGCTTATTTCTCATTCAAATATATTTTGTGTGTGGTTTTTTTGTTTTTGTTTAGTTTTGGTTTGGGTTGGCTATTAGTAATCTTATTTCCAAGGCACGTTTCTTTGGATTAAGATTTCAGGTTTTTAAAACACTACTGGAAGATCTGTGAATGAGCTTGTTTTGTGACCTTTGCAAGAAACTTACTTGTTCATATAATTCCTGGCATGGTCCTTCTCCTTTTTACTCCCAAGAGAGAAAAGCATAACATGAAGGTAGGTAGCCAGGGATGTTGAACACAATTAGTGATTTGGAAGAATTTTAAAATATTCAATTTAAATTAGCCCTAGGGTCAGAACACATTCTCACCTAGGGGTGGAGTACACATGTGTCCTGTCTGTACTCAGGGAGCTGTAATAGTAGCCATGGCCTCTCTGTGTGGATTTATAATGAATGGAGCACATCTATTTTAGATGGATAATCAATTTTGAAATCCCTTGTTGTAAGTATGCTGTTAAAACAGAAATGTTAACTTCATGAGTTTAATGAGTAGCTTCGATGATAGCTTAGTGACAGAGATGGAAGGAAAGGCAAGCGGGGGGAAGTGAGAAGAGAACAAGTGTTTAATGAATATCTACTTGCAGACTTGAATGTCAGCAGCAACATTCTCCCTCCTGGAAAATGTCTTTCAACTGCGCATCCCATTACGTTCCTGCAGCTCATGGTAGCATGAAGATTGAAACAAAGAGTGTGCTTCTAAGAAAGCTCTCCTTTACAATATAATGAGATGGAGGTGGGTAATTTGTGGAGATCGCTGGAGCAGTGGTCAAATATGAAAAAAAAAAAAAATCCAGCAGAATGAAAAGACCATGTTAAACAGGAGATGGCTTATAATGAGCCCGGAAATTGCATATTAGATAGCCAGCTGGCCAGCATTTCCTCATATCCCTGTCTTCTCATGCAAACTGCTGAAATGTTCTCCTACTCTATTTTCTCAACCTCTTAATAGTTCTCATTTCTACCTACTGCATTGAAAATATGAATGAAATGGCAACTCTACCACTTGAAGAAATAAGAATGAAGCCCTTTTCAGCAGAAGTATTTGCCTAAACATGGATGGATAATATTATTTCAAATGCTTTTGAAACCAAGGAAACTTCTGTTTCTTTCTTTAAAAAATCCTCTTAATTTTCAAGTCACAATTTGACTCACAGCCTTTTCAGTATTCTGTGGCCTCTTTTGCTATATAGTTTGGACAGACTTTGCTTGAAGTCTCCAAGCAGGAAAAATGGAAGCCCTCCCTTATTGGAAATTAACAGGGAGACTTGGCACAGTTCCTCATGCCTGTAATCCCAACACTTGGGAAGCTGACACAAGAGGCTCACTTGAGGCCAGAAGTTTGAGACCAGCCTGGGCAACATAGTGAGACCCTAACTCTAGGAAAAAAAAAGTAACTGGGCATGGTAGTGCATGCCTGTACTCCCAGCTACTCAAGAGGCTGAGGCAGGAGGATCACTTGAGCCCAGGAGCTTGAGGTTGCAGTGAGTCATGATCTTGATTATTAAAGAAGAGTTTTGTCAAATTGTTCAATAGTTAGGGTATTAGCACCTGTCTTCTTTCCTGGTTCTTTACCTTTTGGTGACTGTCTCTTCTTTGATGACTGTGTCTTCTAAAATGAGAGAGCAGTACCAATCCCTAAATATACATCTGTAAGTGAATAACTTACAGCACATTTCTAACAATATTACAGCTGTTTCTAAACATTCCTTTGTTTTGTTTTTAGCATGATCTGTTGTTGCCTGTGTTTGTGTAATTTCTGTCTTGGAAAATTATTGAAGCCACCAAATATTTGCAGCTATATTTAGATATAGACTTAGATTAGAAATATATGACAGAGACTCTTTTCTGGGCCTTTTTGATAGTAAGACCTCAGGGATATATGATAGTTGTTTTGAGCCTCAGCCAAACTGTGACTTCCCTGTGGCTGGTAGCTTCTGTTATCTATGCTTTGATGGTGGGGTCCTGTTGGTGACCAGGCGTAATTTCTCACTGAATACAAGGCCGTAGTCAGAATCTTGGGGTTGTAGGACTAGACAAGCGGAAATCTTTTTATTAAATAGATGTCACTCCTGTTGAAATTCTCCAGCTACGACTGAAGGGAGTTGGCAAGTAGCCAAGAAAAATGTGGTGGAAAGGGTGTAAGAGGGGAGGAAATGTCAATGCCATGGACATTTGGCAAAGTCGATCAGAAGAGGGCTTTTCTACACATGTGCTTTCTGCCAGATCCTGAAATCAAAACTGAATGCCATGCATCTTTTCCCTAAAAAAAAAGAAAAAGAAGAGTACACTGGGTTTTCACATGTGAATGGCTCCTGATACAAGAATCTGTATGCTTTCTAGCAAATGCTGAAACAAATTCCAGCGGACCTTTATGTATATGGGGATCTTGCGTCTGTGTTCCCTCGTGTGTCTGTGTTTGTGCCCGTGTCTGGGGAAGGGGGGTTATAAGGCAGGGTGCTTAAATGCTTTGTTGCATTATGTTAATTCCTCGGCAGTGCAATCAAATTCATGTTGTAATTAAAGCTGTCAGTTGGAAGGCAAGCCAATCGCCACGAAAACACAGCATAACAAATGAAGTGAAATGATTCTGCGTGTAGCTATACAATGCTTCGCCAGGCATGAAATTAAATAAGTAATTTGATGTTGACATCAGAAATTGAAATGATACCCACTGTTCCCTCATTCAGTCAGACCTGCATAAACAATAGCCAGAACAAATATGCACAACAAAGCCCTCTTCTCCACCCAGCTCCCTGAGTAATGTACAATATATATGCAAAATGAGCATAACAGAGCTTTCCGAGACCTGAAGGATGTAATTTTCTTTGGTATACAATAAGATGATATGTATGTGGGGGTAGGGAAGTGGGTTTGGTGGGAGTACTTCTCTTTCTGGGATAAAATACATTTGCAGGAAGGGAAAGAAATGAAATAAACAAATCCCGTGGTCTCTCTGAGTAATTCATCCTAAAATGAGTTTACTTCCCAGGGGTATGGCTCCAAGCTAGTAGAGACCTAACTTGACTTTTGCTTTCTTCTGCTGCTGCATGGAGGGCTGTGGGTGCTGGAAACAGGTGCTGCTGTCATATGGCTAGTCACTGGTATGATAAATTGTCTCCATGACTACTGTGGATCTCCCTCCATACATTTACGGGATTAAGAATGCAGCAGGATTTTAAAAAACTGAGTCCAGTGAGCAAGATCACACATCTATGGTGCTTCATTCCCCTGAGTTTGTGTGAAACACTGAGATGAAGAAAGTTTTGCTTTGGGAGCTGCATTTAGGAATGCCCTGAAGCATACTCTTCTTGTTTGATGTAGATATAGTTGCAGTACCATATTTCCTCCTCAAAGAGCTTATCATCAAGAAGAATCACATCTCCTGTAGTTTTATAGATGTCAAATTCTCCTGAGCCATTTTTCTTATACATAATCCATCCATTCATTTATTTATACATTCATTCAACAAGTCCTTATTAAATGCATCCTGTGTGCAAGTCATTGTGTGAAACTCTAAGAAGCAATGATGAATAGGCCAGATGGTTACTGCTATCTGAAGTTTCCAAAGTAGGGGGCAGGACATGTAGGCAGAAGAGCTAGCAGTGAACAGAGTAACTGTTGAATCAGGGCAGAGGTCATTTTGCTCCTGGGAAGGTGAAACACCCAACCCAAGCTCATCAGGGAAGAGGCCTGTCTGGTGCAGGGATGTTTAGCTGAGACCTGCAAATCTATTCCGCATTTGCTTCATCTTCATTTCAAGCTTAATCACAAAGAGGAAGAGGATGCTAAAAATGAAATAATTTATAAGGAGAGGTTTTAGGAGAAAAAGCAAACAAAAATGAGAATCTCAGGCAAGTTTAAAATATGTTTTTGTTTTTTGTTTTTTGGCTTCTTTTCCCAAACAAGTGATGCCCTGCATTCCTTTCAGAATGAACATTTTTAAGTTCCCTGTGTGTCAGAACTATGACAGCCTAAACTGGTAATTCTTGTGACTTAAACCCTTCAGAAAAATGGTGCTTTTCACTGCTCCTCTTGGCCCACACATTCTTTGCATTTTAGTCTACTAATTACGTTTACAAAATGTCTCATTTTTGAAAAGCACCGTGTGTGTACTAACTGGTGCCTTTAGGGAATAAACTGGCAAGTAGGTCATACACTGGAAAAGTCATCCAAACCCACTGGGCTTTTTATTTTCAAGTCAGTCTGGGCTTTTGCCTCTTGCCTGCCCCTTTGCGGCCACAAAACTGAGTAGCTTGAGACCAGGGCATTGAATGTCAGCAAGTCAGGGAGGCAAGCTGATGCGTGTCTGTTTAGTCTCAGTGCAGGGCGAAATGCCATCATTAATTCATTACCCAGCTGCCTGTCAAATAAATTGGCAATTACATCCACCGCAGAGGCTTGGAATTCAGTAAATAGCACGTTAGCATCTCTGAGTTGTTGAGAGATGTAAAGGGGAAAATTAAGCAACACGGTGTTTGTATCAGTAGCAGATGACAAGGGGCAGCATACACTGGTGATGTGATGTAGTGATGAAAAGCCTGCAAAGGGCTGGTAATGAGCTGTGTGGATTGGAACGTGTTAAAAACCATTGCTGATTTTCCACTTTTGTCTTTATGCTTTATTGCAGAGTTCAGCTCCTTCCAGCTTGGGAACAGGCTACTTCGTAAGTCTATCTCAACTTCCACATATGTGCCTTGCGTTGCCATTGATTTCCTTCTATAATGAATGCTCATTGGGATATGGAAAAAAATCTGAGAATTTATCTCTCAGTCCTGAAGAGCAGACTGATTTCCATTCTTTATTAGGAATTGTTTTACTTTTAGAAGACATAGCCTGCTGGGCCCTAGGGATCATAAGTAAGTCCAAGGTATATACCTGGTTCCTAACACCCAGGACATTAGCTCCTTACCTGGCCACGTAAGGAGATACAGGGAACCCTGATTAGCTCGTGCCACCATTTCTCCACAATTACTTTTTTAGTAAGAAGTGTCATGTGGGGGTTGGAATTCAGATTATGCATTGAGATACTGATTTCTTGAAGAATATCTCTTCATATAAAGTGAGTTGCCTTTTTTTGGTGGGGAGGACGGGGAATGGAGATAGTATTTTTTAATGAATATTTTCCCTCACAGTCTGGGTAGCTTGCCTTTAGGTTTTTCTTTCAGCAATAATTAAACTAATATACTTATTTTTGCTAAAATGCAAAGTTTATTTCTGAATCTTATTCTCTGTCCTTCAGGAAAGATGGCACTGGGGTGCCCTTCAGGGATTATCACAATATTGTAATAATCGTGAATCTAAAATTCATTCTCAAACAGCAGTTGTCACTTCATTATATTTATTTATAGTGAAATTATCCTTTCTGGATTTAGTGATCCTTTTCAAGATACAAATAAAAAAGAGTGACAAATAAGCATTATTTGTACAATAGGATAACATGTCAATGTAGAAGTCTGTTGTGATACTTAAAGGAACCTAATTGGTGTTCTAAGAGATGAATACTGATACAGTCATGCCTCAGCATTTTCTGAGAAAATAGTGAAATCAAGAAAATCAAATAAAGTGGAAAATAATTAATTCACTTTAGTTGCTTTTAACTTTTGTCTCCAATGCTAATTACTCTGGTTTTCTTCTGCTCACATATTTCTCTCAATACATTTACATTAAATGTATGGAAACGAGCATCATTTCATTAATAAATGAGTATTTTCCAAGCTTAGCAAAAGTGGCATTTTCTAGATGTTGACTTTTTTTTTGGTCTTTATCTATAATAGGAGAAAAAGTATAAGGATGATTTGGACCTGCTTAATACAGTTAGCACACTTACCCTTGCTCCTACTTATTGTGGCTGAATATTCATACTAACAGAAACAAGCAGGATACATTCAGTATCCTGCTTCAGCAGTCGAAATAACAGACGTAGCCCCATCTGGCATCTCTTCACACCAGGCTGGATGTGGGTTGAGATGCTGGAAGTAAAATCTGGAGACTGCGATATCTATTCTCCATCCAAAAGCTAAAGCCTCCCCCTTTGCTTTCTTCAGCAGAAAGAAGGCCAAAGCCACTAACTGCCTTAGTCCTCGATCATTTCTATACTGAACATTCTATGCCTTAGTCCTTGATCACTTCTATACTGAACATTCTAGTGTTTTTTTTTATTGTCAGTAGGATCCCCCTGAAAGAAGAAAGTCATTTCTCGAAACATTGAGATTTTCATTATGCTTTTTGCAGTTATTTTTCTCTCTAGTTCCAAGAATGGTTTTTTTTTTTATTCTCTAATAATATATTCTTATGATTAAAGAGTCTTTAATTACAAGTCTATTAATAAAATGACTTTTACAGCACATTGGATGAGTATAAAGGTTTTTTCTTATTTTGGTGAAATTGCTGGTAGACTTACTTTGCTTACATAAAAATCTGTCATCTTACTAGCTTACATGGAGAAGATATATACCAGATGTATATTCAGCTTTCAACTATGACAAAAATGCCCTGCTAGGATGTGTTTCCAATAATGTGATTGTTATGTTATCAGAGTGCAAAATCCATTGATATTGTTGCCAAGTCCTCATGAAAAGTATCTTCTATTTCAACTTTCATTCCAATAGTATCACATGTAATAATTTCAGATACTAACTTCCACACTGGGGAGTTTCATACTTTTAAGTGGGAATCGTATGTGCACAACTTACATTAGTTCTTTGCCAACATATTATTTACACTGTGCTTTGTGATTTGTGCTGTCATAATAGCTTTTTACTTACGTCTATAAAGAAGGCTCAGCTTCAGGTAAGTGAAATGGCAATTTTTCAAGTCTATCCTTAATCCTCTTCAGCACGTCTTTGAAGTGTGGATGGAGGGAAATCACCTGCAGAGTCCATGAGCTATTAGCACAACTGAACCATAACATGAAATCTGGTGTAAGAAAGCTGAAGGCACTTTTAACAATCTAGAACCGTTTTCTTGAACACTTTCCCATGCCCCAGCTTCACAATCTTCCTTTGTTTTTATTTTATACTCCTCTAGAGCTTTTGTCAACAGAGGTAAGATGCTATTCATTGTGTGTGTTAATAAAATAGACACCTGAGTATATACATGTGCAGGTGTGTGTGCATGCACACACACACATACACACCCTTAGCCAAAACCGGTATATTTTACTTTCAGTTCTTTTATCTGTAGTGATACATTAAAGGGTTTAAAGGAGAAGCCTTTGTTTTTGATCTGGTTGTATTTGTTTATATCTCCTTGGTTTTGTGTTCCAAAGATGTCTGCTTAGATCTGTCACTTTTCCAATCCATTTAGAAGCAGAAGATCTGAGAAATGAGAACAGCAGCTAAAATCAGTATTTACATAAGCATATTGCAAAGAATTCTTAAAGTAGACAAAATAGAGAAGGATTGGAACAAACTTTCTACATTTTTGGGAGCTTTTGAATAATGTGGGTGTTATACACACAGAGAGACACACATATATATTCATTACATACTCATGCCCAGCTCATATTCTAAATATAAATGAAAGTATAGACTAGTTGGAATCGATTTGCTTTTTTTTTTTTTTTTCTGGCAAGAGTACTAAAACTTGTTAGAGCGTGTGTAGGATTTTCTGTCTTTTTTTTTTTTAAACGTCAATGCGGTGAACACATTTTCTTTTCAATTTAAACGTTTTAAGCTGTATGTTCTCCTTAAACATGTATTTGAGGTTTCATTATGCATGGTGTGTAATTAAGAACTTAGAGGCAGAATGATCTTTAAGACTACTTGTATGGCCTTGGTCAGGTTATTTTATGTCTCTGAGTCTATTTCCTTATCAATACCTGCCTATTAGTGTTGCAAATATTAAATGAGATAAGATATTTAATGAACACAGAATATCACTCTATACTACCAAATAATAAGTACTGTCTTCTGTTATTCACACAATCATGTGTGATGGAGCAAAGTTGGTCTTATCAGGTGGCTGTGCAATGTTGTGCAAAGTAAGTTTTGTAATTTGTACCTGTAGGATAGGAGTATTTTATTCTTATTACGTTCTTCTTGTAGCTTTCTCAAGAGCATAGGTTTTGTGTTTGATCAGTTATATACATTTTTTTCTGTATGTAAACAAAACACATAGGATATTCATCCTCTGTGATTCTATATGAACATGATGATGTTGGAATGAACTGTTATATTAGCCGTCCACATATTATGGTTGCTCTCTGTAATTTGTCAGTTAAAGTTACTTGTGTGTATTTTCTTCCTTAGAAGCATTGAAGCACTTGGAGCTTTTAAAGACTGCTTAGCAGCTTTTAGGATTGGGCTGAGAGGTTAAGGAACACCTGTTCAATATATTCCACTTTTATGAGCTTGTATCACATTTGCTCCTTTCTGACAAGAAAAAGAAAAATTGATGCCCTAGCATATATGAACACAGTAACTGAAATCAGTAGAATGAAAAGACCAGTGAGAACATCTCATGTTGGCCAGTGGTCTGGTATGTCATCACAAGAAAGATCTGGACTCATTCTTTATAGCACTTGACTCCATGTGGAGTTGGGAGCTGCTTTTGGGGCAACTAACCAACCAGGCAGAACTTGATTCCTGGTGTAAGGGAAGTATGGCCTTACTTTTTTCCAAGTGACATGTTCTGCCTTCTCTGGATAATTTTCAGCCTTCTTCCAGGTTTGAATCTAACTGTCTTAGAACCACAGCCTCAAATAGCTTGGATCCTGCTTTTGTAAACTCCAGTAATTTCTCTTAAGGATTCTCAACTAATAATTTTCATCTTCCTCAATTGGGTCATGTCTAGTAATTGACATACTTTAAAGTTATCAGGGAAAACAACTCACTTCTACTCAGTGATTAAAACTGCCACATTATGTAGTAAAGGGGAATCATGTAGTGGTATACATCTTCAAATGGGATTTGTATAATTATTGTTTTCCTGTGCAGTTGAATTACTTAAGTTGTGTATGTAGTGCTGGTAAAAGGCTGTAGGTGCAAAATATTGACCTGTAGCTTTCTATCCAGGGTTATAAAGGTCATAATGGGAATATTCTTTGCCCCTTTCTAAGTTTTTGACTATAAATCCTTGAAATGTCTCCTGTTTTCGTTTGCTATAGTTTGTATAACTTCTTCTTCTTTTTTTTTTTTTTTTTTTTTTGACAGGATCTCACTGTGTCACCCAGGCCATAGTGCAGTGGTGTAATTACAGCTCACTGCAGCCTTAGCCTTTCTGGGCTCAGGTGATCCTCCCACCTCAGCCTCCCCAGTATCTGGGAGTAAATGTGCATGCCACCACACCTGGCTAATTTTTGTATTTTTTGTAGAGATGGAGCTCTACCATGTTGCCAAGGCTGGTCTTGAACTCCTGGGCTCAAGCTATCTACCCTCCTTGGCCTCCCAAAATGCTAAGATTACAGACGTGAGCCACCACGCCTGGCTGTATAACTTCTAAAACTGATTTGGTATTTTGTTTAACCATAGTTGCTTTTTAACCATTTTCCCATTTGCCCAGATAATACTCACCAGTGGTGCTTGCAGCTGCAACATTTATCTTGATATAACTGCCAGAAAATATCTTGCTTTTATTATTTTCCCATCGCTTTAGTATATTGACTTTGGAAACAAAAGACATCATTCTACTCTTAGCATTCTATTTTCAGTAGTGGTATTGCCATTTATAAAATATAGTAATTTTTATAAATGCCACCATGCCCAACCAGTTTTAAATATTTCTGACACATTGTATTCATTTATTTTGTGGGGGTGAATTCCTTTATTAAAACATTCAAATTAATAATTTTGCTTGGTTTACAAGAAAACTGATGCCATCAAGGAACTTGAAAAGTTACTAGGCAAATTTCAACAAAGATTTCTATAATTTATCAACGAGGGCTGGGCACGGTGGCTCATGCCTATAATCCAGCATTTTTGGGAGGCTGAGGCGGTGGATCACCTGAGGTCAGGAGTTCAAGACCAGCCTGGCCAACACAGTGAAACCCCGTCTCTCTACTAAAAATGCAAAAATTAACTGGGCGTGGTGGCATGCACCTGTAATCCCAGCTGCTCGGGAGGCTGAGGCAGGAGAATCACTTGAACCTGAGAGTCAGAGGTTGCAGTGAGACAAGATGGGGCCATTGCACTCCAGCCTGGGCGACATGAGTGAAACTCAGTCTCAAAAAAAAAAAAAAAAAAAGAGAAAACAATTTATAAATGTTATTGAAAATTCAGTTTTTTATTTAATAATAATCCCAGTCTCAGATGCCCTTTCATTCTTTGAATTTGCATATCTCTAAGATTTCTCTTTCAAAAATTTCTGGTTGTCTTATATATATACCTTATATAAGCTGATCTAGCAGTGGCTAGATAGGATCAGATTCAGATTTGGATTTTGGCAAGGATGCCTCATAGATCATGTTGTGTGCTTCCATTAGGAGCCACATATTTAGTTCTTTATTTTTATTAATGTTAATAGCCATTGATTAGACTCAGTGTTCATTAGGAGCTGCAAAATGGTGATATTGCAGTTCCATCGTTCTATAAAGAGAAACATCTACATTAACTACAGGTATTTGGTTATCCTGAGGTACAGTTAACACACTGTATTTAAATAAGAGGGTTTGAGCTCTCCAGAGAACCTATCACTATTTATAAGATTTCTTATGGGTTTTAGTTTCAAAAGTACAGATACATCAACCTGGTGCTGACGGCAGCTCCATCCAAAGCAGAAGAAATAGTCTTCTTACCCACTTGCCGGTACTTGCTGTGATGCTAGGAAAGGATTTTGTAATTCAAGTGTTCATTCATCACCTGTTATGTACTGATATTTAAGATAAATAACATTAAGTATTTTAACACTTCCCGCCAAATAAAGACCCTAACCTTTGTATTTGTTAATAATTGACACTAGGTAAATGAATTATTGGCCATTATTTATATATTGACAAAAATCTATTATAATGGAAATATTTTTGAAAATCTAAATTTTATCTAGAAATCCATGGAGGTTATCCAGTTATTATTAGGGCATTTGAACTAATTGATAAAGAGTTGAGTTGGAAAACTACTCTCCAGATGGAGATTTCATTTCATTTTAACTCACAAGTGTGACTTAAATGTCTACTCTTAGTTCTTAAGTTGCACAAGTATGACTTACATGTCTACTTTTAGTTCTTAAGTTGCCTAATATGTAAGCACGGCCCTCAAGTCAAAGATGTGTAGTTGAATTTTTGAAGCAAAGCAAACTGATTGGTCTATGAGAAGTGTAAGTAGAGCACTTGGAAGTATAAAGGAGGGTCAGTTAAATGTAGCAGGCTCAAATTGTGCAGAGCTTGATGGATGTTTAGATAGTCAATAGGAAAAGAAAGGGTGGAACAAAGTTTGAAGCAGAGGGAGCGACAAAGACAAGAACAGAGAAATTACATAATAGTGTGGATTGAATTGACTGTATGATGTCTCTGGGGAAAGACAGGACTTAGGTTGTCAGGGAATGTTGGCTGATTACAGGGAATGTGGGATAAAGGCAGGGAGGTAGTTGGGTGAGTGTGGAAGAGATGGTTTATAGAGAAGGATGTCAAGTAAAGGATCAATGACTACAATACTCTTACTTGGAATTACAGTCCCCAGAAGAGGAGATTCGAATGTAGGAAAATGGTGAGTTTGGAAGTTAGAATAGGTAGTTAGAAATTTAAGTGTGTATTTAAGTGTAACTTAAAATCTAGGACATTATCAATGCGTTTGAAGCTACCTGTGTACTCTGCAGAAACATTTGGGCAAATGAAATTTGTTGCTCTTCCTTATGGTAAAACTTTGTCACATTTTTTAACTGTAACCTTCAAAATACTACCCTTAACTGTGTTTTCCTCCTAGTAACTAAACCAGAATCTAAGGCACATGCTGACAGACTCCTCCACATGGCACAGATAAACTCTCTAATTTCAAGGGCCTTAGACAGAAAATATAACTGTATTTCCCATGGCTAATTCTTACCCTTTTTTGGTCATGTTTTTGATCTGTTAACATTTTAATTGAGGAAATAGGATCAGTGAGCCGGGAGCAGACACACCTTAACTAAATGAACAGTACAAGTTAAACTCTGGTGAGAGACATTTACACATTTGTAGAATCTCTACAATAGGATGACTTTTCCAGCACATCCTGTAGAAATTATCTTCTGCCTACACACTATGTTTAACTTCGGCTTCCTCATTCAGTACAAGGGAACTGAGAAATTTGACAAAAGATAATCAGGTGAGAAAAGATCAATTGCTGTCTCCAGTTGCAACCAGTAATTTTAACCCTTTCATTTTCTCAGCATTTAAATGAGGGAATGGGCTGGGTATTTTTAAACATTTGCTATCTACAGTTATCTTTGTCATTGCTGTTGCAAACTCCTTAAGGAGATGAGCGGAAAACTTAGGTGCTACTGATGGATGTGGGGAAATAGCCCTCAGCCGGGATCTTTCTGTCCTCCTAACCCCCATCTCTGGCCCCTCAGATTTAGAGGGAAAAAATGATTTCAGAGAAAAAAGATTTAATGAGCCACTAGGCAAGAGAGTGGCTAAAGGAGCTTAATTTCTAATATTTCAAAATTTATTATTCCAGCTGCCTTACAACTGGATGTCTGCCACGTGCAACCATTGCTTGTTGCTGGCCTCACTGCCTTTCTTTGCTGTCCTTTGAGCCACAGGAATGCAAGGCCCTAGCGATGCTTAGTGAACACTGTTCTTCACTGTCAACATTGAAAGGAGTCCTGATTTCAATGGAGTGGCTGAGTCCGCCTTTTTTTGAAAGTAATGTATTTTAAAATTCATTATGAACAGTAATGCAATTATTCATAATGAATAATGTTTTATATTTGCGTCATTCATTTAGGGCTAGTACATAGACATATTGAAGCTGTTGGCTTAGCCTGTTTCATAGCTAGTAGATCCTATTGGACGTAGAGATGAAGCAGTAAAGGCTTTAGCACAGTGCACTGACAGTCCCAGAGGGAATGGACAGGTCATTGCCATGGAATTCTGAAAGTAATTTTATTTTCATTGTCATGTTTTCTGACATTGGCTTTAAGGAAGGTTGTCTTATCCTTGTTGGAGATTTCCACATTACAGAAGTGTTGCATTTGTTGATACGAGCTATATAAAATGAGCCACAGGCAATGTCGTTTCCGGAGGTTTACTCTGATTACCCACACAACCCTTATTTTGATAGATTTAACTAGCCTGGAGTTTTATTGACTATCACTGAGAATCTTTCAGATCAGAGGCTTCATTCCTTTGCTTAACTACTTAAAAAAATATTTTTGCTGAAATTGTAAATTAGGTGCCTCCCAATCCATTGCATAAGAAACTTATAGCTTGGTGAAACACCAAGAGTATCATTTGAAAAGAGGTTAAAAAACACAACTGGGGCTTGTTAAAGAGGAAAAGTGGTATTTTAACTCCAAGTGTCACATTCTCCTATAGTCAGCTCTAGCAGTAAACAAGAGTTATTGGAGGCTTAGATAGTTTGAGACACTTCACTTATCTCTTAGTACTTGACTTCAGAAGCCAAACATTTAAAATTCGTTTTGCTCTTGTAAAAATGCTTATCCATTTAAAATACAATGTCGTTTTAACAAAAGCACCCTGGTGACAAGCTGTTTAGATATAGCACAGTTGATAAACTGTCAGGTCCTGTACACATACACTTGAAAGGGCCAGCACAGTAACACAGGGATTGGCATTATAAATCACTGTTAACAAACCTTAATTTGCTTAGTAGGCTAATGAATGATCTCCAATTTTTCTTCAGTAATTAGCTTCGCTAACAGCTGTGTCAAAGGGACCTTCCTTATACTGTATTTAATCTCTGCTCTGAAATCTTTGGTGTCTAGTTTGCAGGATGAATAAAAACAAACAAAAAACATTTCAGTCTCCATTGACGACTCCCTGGTAATAAATCCAGATGTAGGGATTGTGGCTGTTTTCAAGTAGAAGCATTGCCAAAGGTGATGACTGTCTATTAGGGCTTATAAACTGTAATATAATCACAGATTTGGAATGGAGTGGTGAAGCCAGATAATTGCAGTGTTTCCTGTCTAAATGTGCTGCTGTGTGTAGTGGCCTCTGATTTTAAGGAGCTGTTAAAAATGCAGCAAGGCGTAACAGCTGTGGTTCCTAGAATACTCCTAATATTTCATATGTTCATCACATCTCATAAAATCTTGCCCATACCAACAAATGACTACTTATACGTACAGCTGGACTGCCTTAGAAGGAAATTGGAGAGAGTCTGAATCATGTAGGTTAGCATTACAGAGACCCACCAAGAGCTCACCCAAGCCCATGCTGTGCCATATTTCTCTTACTGCTCCTAAGAGTTCTCCCTTTCCATTTTTAGTCCCTAAAGAGAACATTTGCCTCTTACCGTTTGTGAGCAGATCTTATCAATAACTTACTTTTTCCTACCTTTGTGGAAAATAGACACAACTTTGCCAAGAGAACTTAGGGTTCTATACTGGGCAGAGAAATTCAGGCGAAGTTAATATCTCAACTGAAAATCAAAAAGAGACAAGAAATTTAGTTCTCTTAGAATTTTTTAAAATTAAATTTTTTAATAACTTTGCAATAGAACTAGCTCTGTGATATGAAAACCTGGTTTTTCTGGGAGGAACATTAGTACTAGGACATTCTGAGAAGCAAAGGAAGCTAGTGAATCCAAAATGTTCTTTTAATCAAATATTAAACAGCTAAGCATCATGACCAAATGGAAGCCTTAAACTGCATTTGTACAGAGGCATAATAGAGTCACAAGTTATTTTCGCCTAACTGTTTCTAAATTGCCCGCTTTACTAATTTGGTAATTGCAGTAGACCCATTATTTTGGTTTTACATAGGTTCGGAGTTACAGAACCTCTAGGTCAGAAGGGACTTCAGAAATCACCTTACCCAATCACCAATCTGAAATATAACTCAAAAAGTTATGTATTATTAGAGTAGGCTGACTCTAATATTATTAGAATATTATTTGGACTGTGACCTTGCTCATCCTGGATACTGTCCTTCAGTTGTTATAGTTGAAAGTCACATTAATTTTTCTGCCATGCTACAGTGTTTTCTTTATGTCTGTGACTGTTTTCATATGTGATACTGCTACATCTTTTTTATCAAAAAGTCTAATGGATTCTGTCTTAAGAATAGGGCCTTTATTTAAAAATCTCTGTTGAAGCTTGTCATGGTATACTTAGTATAATTGGCTTATTACTTTAACTTATGTAGATTCTGTCATGTAATATATTGTTGTTGCTCTTAGTTCCACACTGGTGAAAATCATCAAGTGCTACAACTGTGTCTTTGTGACAGTTAAATTTCAGTGCTACTAGATTTTACTCATTGCTCTTCTTGCAATGCCCCATGATTTGATATATGCTGGCTGAGTATTACAAGTCCTGTGTATGTCTTTCCATTGGTGATTCTTATCTGGAGCTTTAACAGAAATCAGACATTGTTCCTCTGTTTTGGTTATTTATAGGTACATTTGGAAAGAGCTTTTAGACAACCTGTGGGCATACTTAACATACTGTACCTTTTTTCTTTGCAAGTCATCGTGTACAACTGTTTTAAAAAAATTAGCTGTACAAGGAGAATGTGGAAACCATTGTTCTGTTACACAATGGCAAAATAATTTAACATTAAAATATACCTGTGATAGACTTAGTTGTGATATGGATGTATTCATGGTAAGCTTATCTGAGTTATTCTAATAAGCAGTATTATGTAAAAATAAAGGAAAGGATATACTATAAAAGAAATACAGTTTGATACAGTATTTATGTTTTAACAGATATGCTTGAGTAGTTTAAATAAATGAAAAAACTTTCTATTATTTGTGGTAGGTCTATGTTATATACAGTAGTGTCCTGAGAAATTATTGAGTTGTGACATATATATAAATTTTGAATACAGAAGGGATAAGTTCATTTTAGAAATTACTGCAAAGTTTGAATTGGTAGGGCTATCAAATTTGTCAAGCTTGGGTCACATTTACTTCTGTGCATTGACCGTCATTCTATTTTCTTTAATTTTCAAATGAAGGGTCGTACCACGCTTCTCTTTGAAGGGGCCTTTCGGTTTCAGCAAATCTATGGGTATGTTGTTAATGCTGTTGTACCTTCAGGTAAGAAATGGTACACATTTAGGGACTGCTTGTTCGAGTCAAGGTGCCAATTATTTCCTGCCTAAGCACTATTTTAGTGAACTCACTTTAGTCTAAAATCACTTAAGCAATTTATCTCAGAATATTATTAAACAAGGATAAAATCAATGCAAAGCCAGCTGTTTATGTAAATCTTATAAAAGTTTGATTTTCTTTAGATTTTTGTGACTAACAGCATCTCAGTCTTTCTTAGACAGGGAAGTGGTTAGAGTTTGGGTTCCCTAATTCTCATGTCTTATAACCTAAGCTAAACCTCAATGGTTGATAACTGAAGTTTTGTGACCCTTGTTCAATGTTCAGAGTCTATTATTTTAGTACTTTTACAGGGAAAAAAATTCTGCTTTGCTTCTTTTCCTGCTGTGATGTGTGCATTGTTTTATTTTCTACTGGGATGATTTTTGTTATATTTTTCAGCTTCATTGACCATAATTTTACTTATTTCAATTAACATGGATCTTAATAACAATTTTGTCTCCTGTACATTTGTGTTTGTGACATATTCTTTACTAAATACTTGAATTAAGTAATTTTATTATTTTTCATTGTTCAGCAATATGCTTATTCTTGGTTCATTTACTATTTTGAAGCAATGGAATTACTTACATATTTTTATTTTTCCTTTTCTCTCATCTTCTGTTTTCCAGCCTCTGCCTCCATTTGGTCCTATAACATGATAAAATTGCAAACATGAGCCTGAATGATAAAGGATTGCTTCACTGATTGCTAAACATATATTATAGTGCTTTAAAACTCATTTCAGGTCATCGTGGTGCCAATTAGTTTGATTACAAGCATTTAAGCTGTCACATAGAAAGCCTTCCACTTCCTAGGGCTTCAGTTTCAAATCATGAAAACTGAATGCTCTATACTTGTCTGTGTACACAGCTCAATTTTATTATTTTGGAAGAAAGCTATGCCTGTTACAAAGATCACTCATCATTTGAGAACCTGGATAAAGCCAGTGTGCAATCCTGGAGCAGAGACGCAATTTTACAAAAAAAATTTAAAATATGCATGTGTACATATATGTAGGTAGGGACTATCAAAAGAGATGTCAAAACCATCTATTTATTCTCATTTTTGGATACAGTACACATTACGAAATTGTTAAAATGTGGTTATTTAAGTATCATTTGGGCCAGGCACAATGGTGCATGCCTATAGTCCCAGCTGCTTGGAAGGCTGAGTTGGGAGGATCATTTGAGCCCAGGAGATCAGTGTTGTAGTGTGCTATAATCATGCCCGTAAACAGCCACTGTACTCCTGCCTAGGCAATATCTCTTAAAAAATAAATAAATAAATAAAAAATAAAATCATGACTCTCATACATTATACAATTTACATGTTTAAAATTTTATTTAATAATGATGGAAGTAGGCAGATGTTGTAAGTTTTTCAAAGGTAAACCAAAAGAAAAGTCACAGTTATATATGAGGAATATTGAAATGAGTGTGTAGATGGAGGCAGAACTGACTTCAAGGAAGTCAGCTGAGTCTCTACCTCATGACAGAGTTTACATAATGGTAGAGAATGTTTATTTTGCATTGCTATCACTTACCTACAACTTCCAGACTTGTAAAATAGTTTCTATGGAATCAGAAATTAATTATGCTGGAGAGTGTGCTATAGACAATGCCTAGTGTTTCCTTAAAGCACATGTTTTCCTATTTGATGAAAAATAGTCTTAAAGGAAGGTTTGTTTATTTAAATTTGGCCTGATCATTTACACGGGTGCACCAAGAATGTTAATTTAGCATATAAGCCTTTTAAACTTTGCTTTCTCGGATGTTTTTACAAAATAAATCTTCTATTTAACTTTTAAAATATTATTTGCTGTCCTGAGGGTGGAAAGCCAAACCCAAGAATCACGGAAAGGATCACTGAAAGGAGTGATCAAGCACGATCACTGAATGGCGCTCTAGAAGTCTTCACTCAGTCCATTGGTCTTTCTGCCACCCGCAGTACCTGTAAATTTGGGTAAATTACTTTTTTCTTGATGTTCCCGAAATATCCCCAAGTACCCTATCAAGAAGTGGTCTCCCTTTCCATCTATATGGCTGGATTCTGTAAACCAGCTACCAGGCTAGTTTTTTCTAGGAGGATTGGTGCTCTATAGAGATAAAGTCACCTCTGATTCCTTGTAAGTGTTTAATCATATCTGATTAAATGAGCATTACTCACAAATAGAACATTCCAGACAAGATCTTCAAAATTTTTCATTCTTATCTTGGTAAATGGGAAGACCAATTCTTGCTGAACCCATGTAAATAACTGTGTTGCTGTGAAAAGTAAGAAGACTAGAGTTGCTGGATTCTGGGGTGTCAGTGAAAATAAGATACCATTTTAAAATACTTCATTTCAGTTTATAAAATCAGAATTGTTATGAGTTGTAAATAGCTTTAAGAAAAAAGAGAAAGAGCTTCCTTATATTCTCAGAGAATAGAACACTGACATAAGACCAACAATACTCAGAACAATCATCCTTCATCATTTCATTGAGTCCTGTATAATTCTTGCTGTGCTGAATCTTGGCTTATTAATCTCATGAACTCATCTCATGAATTTCTTGACTGAAAGAAGTTCTAGAAGTCTTGACTCAGCCCACTGGTCTGGTCTTAAAATTATTTAAGCAATGAAATCAGAAACCTGTACCCAAGAGTCTATTCTTTGAAGTCTTAGTTATTTGAAGTACCTGGTACAGTTTTTATTATTATTATTATTGTGGGTACTCTGAGATTGTCTTTCTTATTTGAAAACCAGAACTCTGTTCTACCCTGTCACTGAATGCATAGCTTTCAAGGAAACATAAAAGTAAAACAAAAAATGGTGTAAGTGACAGACTTTAAATGGATATGGTTTTCACTTACAACTTTTAAAAGTGAAAAATCTGATGAGAATTTATAACAAAAATAATGTAATGTATTTGATTATTTCTGTGGCATGTAAAACAAATCTAGTAAAGAACATTTTACACAAAACTATAAGCAAATGAGCTCATAGAAACTAGGAAGATTTTCACATATTTCATTACTTTTCAGACTCAGGTATTACAAAGCAAGATAAATAAAATTCACTTTCCATGTTCTGTTCTCGTTATGCTCTTTCGTATTTTGGAACAAAATAATACTTTACTTCAAGACTATTCATAGGGTGTTCCATGAGGTCAGAACTACTTCCATAGTATTTCTAAGATGTTATTACCATGCAGTATGCTCATTATTGCTAGTTTGAAATGAATCAGCAAGTCAGCATTTTAAATTTTTTTTTAAGTTCCAATTTTTAATGTTGTAAATATCAATAGTTATAACCCACACACACTCTCATAGACACAAAATAAGCTCATTGAGGTCCTCAATAAGTTTTAGGGGATAACTGTAAGCTATTTGGAGACCAAAAGTCTTCAGAAACATTGCATTAGGACACAGGTGTTCTTTTCCTTGAAAAACAGCAGCACACACATAATTATATTTCTTAGAAACTCTTGCTTCTAGATACCATGTCAACTTCTCGCGTTGGTTTTAATTTTTAACCAAAGTAACTAACTTCAACTTCACATAAAAAAACTGGGTGATAGTTACAATCTTCCTTTTCCATATCAGCATTTTAGAGGAGACCATGAATAAACATAACCAACTTTCTATAGCCACACACATCTCTTATGCACCTTCATAAATTGACAATAATGAACACATTCGTTAACTTGACCCAAAGATAGAGTCTTCTCTGTAGATTATAAAAATAAAAAGCAAAAGGGTGAAATTTTAAATTATGATTAGTGCTCAGTGTTTTAATAGTCCATCTTAATTAGAAATGGTGTAGCTATCCAATGAATATCTGTCAATTAATATCAGTTTAAGGTTTTAAATTACTTAAAAATCTTGAAAATTATGCTCAAGCCAACATAGTAAGAAACATAATTACTATTGAAGAAAAGTTTTTGAGAATATTGATGCAATTTGGTCAAAGAAAAATAAAGACAAACATAAACATAAAATAGAAATAATCCTAGCTTGTTTGGCCAGAAAACCTGTATATTTTTAGGTAAATTATCTAAAGAAGAATTAAAATGCTTACTCATGTACTTAAAACTGATAAAGAAGGCTTACTGTTTTTATTAAGCCAAGATTTATTAAACTAATCTTATTTGGCAAAGTTATACATAAATTAAGTGAACTTGAGTTTGTAAAATGTTTCTGAGGTAATGTATGCAAGAATTTATTGTTTAATTTAGTACATTTAAATGGTTAGAGATTCAATTCTCTTCTGGGAATTTTAGGAATATGTAGTATATGTAAGCACTTACACTGAATAAACTTATTAGAACAAAACTCCTTTAGTCTTAGAGACTTTATAATCTCATTAATACCATCCGAGGTAGGAAAATATTGTACACACAATGAAAGGTAAAGGCACTTTTGAATTGTAGACCCTCAGATGTATAGAAAGCTTATAGTTCCAATTCTAGAATTTTAACCATAGGTCAGGAGTAAATACAGAAACACAAAAAGTTTCACTAGTCCAAATTGCAAAGAGGTATTCCTCTTCCCAGTAGACATGCTGTTCTTAATTATTTGAGCTCAAAACAGACAAATAGACAATCAGAAAAGACTAACAGACTAGAATTTTTTTTTCTTAAGTGTTTTAAGTGATAGAAATCTAAGCTTATTGTGTAGTACATTTCTTACAGAAGCTTTTCTGTGTTGAACTGTACATTTTGTAGTTAGCATTTTCATTCCCATTGATAAATTCAATAGGCAGCATGCCAATCAACCTGTTTTAGGTTCTGTGGATATAGCAGTAGTAAATAAGACAAAGTTTCTCTTTTCATTACACTTATAGTCAATCAAATTAATTCCTAATATGCCAGGTGATAATAGGAATATAAAGAAAAATATTCATGAAAAGAGTTGGGCATTCAGCAAAGAATAACAGGGACTGAATTTATTGTTCTATTAGAAACAACCAAAACAAGAGATAAAATATATGACACAGTGGTTTGCATGACACTGGACATAAGGCAGTAAGGACAGTGATCCCTGAAAGAAAGTAAACAAATGTAGTCATCTCTTTGAGTGTCCCAGTTACTGCCTCAAGAGAATTCCAGGCCTCCATGCAGGGCAGAGGGAATTCAGGGGTACCAAGTGGAGCTCAGTGGACTTTCTGCATTAGGAGAAGATACGGAGAGTCCAGGAAGAACAAGGTAGCAAAAATTCAAAGGACAGAGTACTAAGGGGGAGGGGAGCTGCACAGAGAAAGGACCCCAGAGATCTTCAGAGGATTGCTTTCCGTTATTCATTAGAGAGTTAATTAATTAACTCATGCATTTCAGAAAACTTCCTGATGCCTGGGAAAGAGCTATCTAAAAGGATTAGAGGAAACAGTGCCTTACATTCACACATAGCCAGGAACAGTTCTAATTCTCACCAGCAAGATTGGGAAAACCACTAGACTCATGGGGCATAGAGTCAAGTACATAGTAGGGTCTTGTCTCAGTATTGAGAAATAGTCAGTCATTGACTGAGCAGTGCTACAGTTGCCCTAACACTTTTTATTTTTATTTTTTTTTTTTTTGAGACAGAGTTTCATTCTTGTTGTCCAAGCTGGAGTGCAATAGCGCTATCTTGGCCCACTGCAGCCTCTGCCTCCTGGGTTCAAGCGATTCTCCTGCCTCAGCCTCTTGAGTAGCTGAGAGCTAATTTTTGTAATTTTTTTAGTTGAGACGGGGTTTCACCGTGTTGGCTCAACTGGTCTTGAACTCCTGACCTCAAATGATATGCCCACCTTAGCCCCCCAAAGAGCTGGGATTACAGGTGTGAGCCACCACACCCTGCCCTCCCAGCACGTTTAAAATGTGAGTTCTGATAGGGTCAAACTATGTCAAGTGACTTAACTGAATTCTAAAACCATTTTACGGCATTCAATTAAGAATTACCAGACATGCAAGGAACCAGGAGAATAAGACCCATAATGAAGAAGAAATCAGTCAATCAGAACTGGATCAGATGTTAGAATTAACAGAGTATGATATTTAAAAAATTATAATGGTATTCCGTATGTTCAGACAGTTAAGTAGTGTAAAAGCAAAATTGAACTTCTAATATAAATACTACAAGATATGAAATGAAAAATATATTATGTGGGATTAACAGCAGATTAGACATTGCAGAAGAAAAGATTAGTGAACTTGAATTCATAGCAACAGAAACTAGCCAAAATGAAACATGAAAAGAATAGAGAATTCACAAATTGAACAGAGCATCTATGAGCTGTGTGACAACTTCATACAGCCTAATACATGTAAATTGAAGTCTCCAGAGAGAGGAGGGTGAGAGGACAAAAGTAATTTCCAAATTTGATGAAAATAGTGCAGAACATCAGAAACACAAAGAAAATTACATCAATACATATTATAATCAGATTTCTCAAAACCAATAAGAAAGGGAAAATCTTATAAATAGCCAGGAAATAGTAAAAAGACATAAATGCAAAGGAACAAAGACTGACAGCACATTTTTTTCTGAAAAAAATGAACTGGAGCAACATCTTTAAAAGTACTGAAAGAAAAAATTGCCAACCTAGAATTGTATACCCAGTGAATATATCTTTCAAAAGACATGGATAAGAGAATGAGATGATAATCCATAGACTAGGAGAACAGTTTTGCAAAGTTTGTGTCTGATAAAGGACTTGTATGCACAATATATAAAGAAATCTCAATATTCAGCATTAAGAAATCAAAAAGCCTAATTGAAAAACGAGCAAAAGATTTGAACTGATATGTCACTAAAGGCAATATACAGATGGCAAATAAGCACATGAAAAGATGCTTTACATCTTTATGACATAAAAGCAAATTAAAACCATAATAGGTATATAGTAATATATTATTACACACCCATTAAAATGGCTAAAATGAAAATAACTGACTACAGCAAGTGTTGGTGAGGATATTGAGGAATTGCAACTCTTTTACACACTAGTGGGAATATAAAATGTATAACCATAAACTCCAGGTTCTCTTTAGATCATATAAATCTTTCCCCTTTTTAAAGATACAACCAGTTGAGAGAGCAGTTTGATAATTTATTAAAATGTTAAATATGTATGTACAATATATTTTAGCCATTCCAAAAGAAGGCACACGTCCATACAAATATTTTACATGAGTGTTCATAGTAGCTCTATTTGTAATAGCCCCAAATTGGAAATTGGCCATATGTTCATTGTCAACTTAATGAATGAACAATTTGGTATATTCATACAACAGAATACTACTTAGCATTAAAAAGGAACAATGTATTGATACATGCAACAACATGGATTCATCTCAAAATAATTATCCTGAGTGAAAAAAGAAGCCACACAAAAAAGGTACATATTGTATGGTTCCAATTTATATAAAATGCTAGAAAAAGCTGTTTAATCTACAGTGACATAAAGTAGGTCTATGGTTGCTTGGAGAGGCAGGCACAGAATTGGGAGGGAGGGATTACCAAGGGGCAGGAGTAAACTTTTGTGGGTGATGGGCATGTTCATTATCATGACTGTCAGGATGGTTTCACAGATACATTTATAGGTCAAAATTTATCAAATTGTATCCTTTAAATATGTGCAGTTTATTATATTTCATTTAAACTTCAGTAAGGCTGTTTTAAAATGATTACAAAAACTATTTTCCTGCTGTTTGTAACACCCTGAGATGTCTTCATCTTTTCCTATCTTCATGTGTTTTAAATACACCAGCCTACTGCACTTTAATACCTCTCTAGCTCAGACAGCTATACACAAAACTTATTCTGAAGAATGTCAAAATGCATATTTTCATCAGAGAAATATCTCATGGTCCTTTGTTAAATGTTCAGAAATTCATGATTGGGCTTTGTAAGGCAAATAGGTCCTGTTTTATAGAATTAGGAGAGAGAAAATGCATACAAAAGAGCTCAATCCTTTTTTTGGCTGGCTTTTATGTCAGAGCTCAAAACTGCTGTCTGATAAAATGTAGGCCACCAGATTGAATTACTTCATTGAACCACTGCTGTCCTCTGTTAATGGTAATTGCACAGATATAGCAGTCTTTCTCGGCAACATCTCAGATATTTACCTCCCACTGTTTTTCAATTCAAACCTTTGATGAAAATATTCCCAGTACTTCTTTAAAGCAGACATCCAACTGTCTTTCTTGACAAAAGCAAGGTCTCTAAATCAGATCCTGACAATTTGTGACACAGCAGTCTATCCAAATCACCTTTTACCTATGTCACTATGTCATTTCCTGAAGAAAAAAGTGTCCATCAGACAAGCAATTTCTGTAGGTTTTGGGGGCTGGAAGGTTGGTATGCCAGCAAAAATCAGAGAGGAAAAGGGAAAAATAATTTTTCCCTTTGACTTGTGTGGAAGGAATTCAGTGAGAGGTTGACCAGATCAAATAAGCAAAAGAGGGGTTTTGTATATTTAAAAGATACATTTTTATAAAAAGAGATTTTTAGATATTTGTTATTTTCAAGATGGTAACAATTAAAACTTGAATCTAGTGATTTCTGAAAGCTACTCCCTTTAAGGAGACAGTGAAACAAGGTTAGTTTTTTTTATTCTTAACTTTTTCTCTTAGACTACTTTAATATGACAATATTTAGCAGTTTATTTTTTTCTCAGGGACTCAACTCAGTTTCTGGTCTACCTCCTGTCCTGAACTGAGCAGACTGCATTTCCTCACATGAAGGTTGTAGGTTGTACAAACAATGCCACTGGCATGAACCGTGATCAGCACTCTCCATTTGACTCATGGTGACTTTGGAGGCTGGAGTGCAGCACATGGTAACCAGGAGATCAGCTGGATCAGCCTCAGAGTGAAACTCGCTGCTGTTATCTCTTTGGCTATGGTTGGTTGAGTACTTTTTTTTTTCCCCTTTTAGTATTGGAAGAATATAATTGATATTTGCTTTCTTGGATCAAATTGTAGCATCATATGTTTGACTGATGGGTTAGTTGTAGGAGCTGTCAGAGCCCCTCTGGGACCTGCTTTCCAGGTTTGGTTAATGAGCAGCTGACGGCACGACAAGCACACTTTCTGCTGCCAGCCTGGTTTTGTTCTTCCCAGGTGAATGTTGCGTTATAGGAATGGGCCTCGAAATAACATTTGCCCAGGAATATTTCTGGGGAGTGGTCATCTTTGGTGGCACTGTTATGATGGTATCTTGTTCATTTAGAGTGGTCTCATTCAAGCAAGACCTGTACATCGTTTGGGGAGAACAGTGAGCAAAACCATGGGCTGAGCTCTGGGGAGGGTTCGATCTGGGAGCAAAGCATGTCCTAGAATCTCAATCAGGATTCTGCTTTTGAGAGACATTGTAAGGCTCCTAGGAAGTTGGGGCCAGGAGGTAATAAAAGAGATAGAGAGAGAAAATCTTTTAAAATCAGGTTTCTGACTGCATGGGCTCTTGAATGTGCTGTTTACTTTGATTGTGGCCTCAACATACAGGTGGTACCAGAAAGTCCTTGAAGGGCTCTTGACTTTCTTTTCTTTTCTCTTTTTTTCCTTTTAAGAGATCAGGGAATTTTGTAATTTAGAAGGAGAAAACTGGCACTCTTGTTCCAGTAAAGCCTCTGCTGATAGCTGTGTGCCCTTTGTTTTTAATCCTTTCTTGGTATCCGTCTCTGGCCATCCTTATCTTTACTAGGAGTCAAAGGCTGTGAAGGGACCACCAGAAAAATAAGTAATTCATAGCTTTTCAAAGCCTGAGCCCCAAATACTCAACTTTCAAAGCCTGAGCCCCAAATATCCCTTCCCTTGGGCTTGAATTTGCTAAACTGGAGCCTGTGTTTACTCTACTAGGGTAACCAAGTATTCAGGAGCTCAGAGTAAAAAGGACTGGCCACTATACCTCTTTGGAGGTAAGAGAGGAACCCACGTGCGTTCATGTGTAGAAGAATCACTTTCACCTGGAATAGAATGTCAATCCCTAGAACCTCACTGTCTGGCAGGCAGGAAGTGATACCAGTTTCTGGCTTGGAAAGGACATCTGAAGGATCCTGTTGGTTTTGTCTGCTGACACGTGGTTAGTGCTGACCCAATGTCTGACCTGGTTGTCTTCATCCATAACTTCATCTAGCCCAGTTTACAAAAGAATGAACACAAGTGACAACCTCAGTGAACCTGCACCATGAGGATGCCATTACTTCTCCCACATTCTCACTGTCTTCTCTTCTTGGCTTCTCTTCCCCTGTACTCCTCTCTGTTGACACAGAATATGCAAAGTCCAAGAGATGTGGCAATGCCAGTAAGAGCTAAATTACTTGCAGCTGGCAGTGCCACCCGTGCCTATCAAATTGCAGCCAAAGCAATTGCTTTCCCAAAATGCCCTGTTTTGGGGAATTGGAAAGTGAATCTGTAGGGGCAACAATGGCTGTATAGAAGTGAGCTTTTCTCTGGGCTAAAATATGACGCCAAAATTGTGAAGTAGATAATCCCAAATCCCCACTGTTGCATCTTCATGAGCTCGGAGGCAACCCAAGAGATTTCAGAGTTAAGCCTTTGGACTTTAGGTGAGCTCTCAACTAGAACCCTCCTTTGCAAGCAGATCTCCTGTGGGGGTGACAGTTTGATAACCTATCCTGGTGGTTGTATAGATGAGAATGTTTGTGATTCCTTCTCTCTCCATAAGACCTCGCCACTTCCAGTTATGTTCATTTTATTTTTGTTTAGTCATTTTTGTGCTTAGGGAACAATTTTTCAGCTTTGTACTCTCACCTCGTAAAAGTCCTTTGTATCATTGTGAAAAAGCAAGTCAAGGCCTGGCGTGGTGGCTCATGCCTATAATCCCACCACTTTGGGAGGCCGAGGCGGGCAGATCACAAGGTCGGGAGTTTGAGACCAGCCTGGCCAACATAGTGAAACCCCATCTCTACTAAAAGTTAAAAAAAAAAAACAAAACAAAATAGCCGGGCGTGGTGGCAGGCACCTGTAGTCCCAGCTACTCGGGAGGCTGAGGCAGGAGAATTGCTTGAACCTGAGAGGCGGAGGTTGCAGTGAGCCGAGATTGCGCCATTGCACTCCAGCCTGAGTGACAGTGCAAGACTCCGTCTCACAGAAAAAAAAAAAAAAAAAAAGCAAGTGAAATTGATATTTTAATTTAGTCTAACTGCATTTTTCTATAATTTTCTAAGAATTTGTCACTTTTTAGTATTTTCTTTTTTCTGATAAATTGTTCCTACTTTTCAATCAGCTTTCATCACTTTTATTATACTCAACCTCTGGTATTTTTCTTTGTATGCTCTCTTTTTTTCCTTTTCTTGTTTTTTATTTTATTCTTGAGACAGGTCTTGCTCTGTTGCCCAAGCTGGAATGTAATGTTGGAATCTTGGCCCATTGCAGTCTCAACCACCTGGGCTCAAGCAGTCCTCCTATCTCAGCCTCCCAAAGTAGTTGGGACCACAGGCACATGCCACCATGCCTGCCTAATTTTGTATTGTTCTATTATTTATTTATTTATTTATTTATTTATTTATTTATTTTAAGAGATGGGGGTCTCTCCCTATGTTGCCCAGACTGGTGTTGAACTCCTAGGCCCAAGCAGTCCTCCCGCCTTGGCCTCCCAAAGCGCTAGGAGGCATGAGCCACCACACCTGGCTCTTTCTTTTTTCTGTTGTTCATTCTCTTCACCCTTGTTTAGATCCTAAAGTGGCCCGGCACTTCAGGATCTGAAGATAGCTGGATGATAATGAGTCTTCTTAAAGAGGTTGCATTTTATGGCAAATATGATGTAGAGCCACCGAAGGGTTTTATAGTTGCTGTCCTTAAGGATTGTATTTTTAACCTGGAATATCCATGGGGACTTTGAAAATTCCACCTGCTGGGGCTCTACCTCCTTTGAGAACCACTCTTAATAAGTTCATGGCCTTACAGTGGGAGTGGGAGGAGAGGTGACTTTGGAGCAGATAATTATAATGTGAGTGAGAGTTATCTCTTTCATGAGTACTGCTGCACAAACTGGGAATGCCTGATCTGGTTCTTCGAGAGGGAGTGGAGGTTAGCCTGATTTGTGTAAAGTTGTAGTGGTCGTGGCAGGGGAGGAGGTTGCATTCCACGAAGCACCATTTGGAAAGACCTAAAGTGTGGGACCTGGTGCTTTGGAGGACCTGGAGATGTTGTTGGAATGCTTAGAAATTACAAGAATGAGGATAGGAAGGAGCCAGATCCCAAATAGTCTTGACAAGTCTTGTTAAAGAGTTTGCATTTCATAGTGCAAGTGATGTAGAGCCACTGAAGGGTTTCATGTTGTAGGAGAATTTATTAGACGTGCATGAGAGATAGCTCACTCAGGTAGTTTTGTGGAAGATGGCTGTGTAAGCATGAGAGTGGAGGCAATAACTTTCAGGAAAAATTATGATGACTGATTGGGAGAGATGGAGGACAATTCTAGAGATGTTTAGAACACAAAATTGACAGGACGAAGTCAGTGAGTCAATGTGGCAGTGATTTATAGAGGCCTCAAGGATTACCAAGTATCTGCTTTATTCAACCAAGTAAGTGCTGGTACAATTCACTAAGAGAGGCAGTATAGGAGAGTGAATAAGAGCACATATTCGAATCCTAGACCTGCCACTTGCCTATGAGTTACATTTTGGATGTATTCATTTTTAAGAGGTCCATGGGATGAGCAAGGAAAGAGATCCTTTGGGAGTTTGAGTCTGGAGCTCAGAGGAGCAGCCTGCACCTTTGGTGCATGTGATCCATGCATTCCATGGATCAGAATTCTTTCAGGAAAAAAAATTGTGATTATTAGGACAAGTGTTGAGCATGTGTGATTTTTATTTCTTTGTGATTTACCTGGAGGACTATAGAGCTGACCAGAATAAAGGCAATAAATATATAAATAATCCTCTACCTATGATATACTCAAGGCAATAAATATATAAATAATCATCTACCTATGATATACTCCTGTCATTATTATTATTGAAGGCATATTACATATTTGTTTGGACCACAGCATACTTTCAGGAAACTCTTGATAAACAGCTTTCTTTTTTATTTATTGCTCTGCTTTCCTTTGATTGCTTTTACCGTAGCGTCAACCTGCATCTTATTTTAATCATCTCCTCTCTGAACATTGATGATTCCGCAGCTTTGTTAGAATACATCTTGGGAGATTCCATTTTTTAAAGGCTCTTTCAAGGGCATATGGCATTAGATGATTATGATATGGCGTGTTTGGAGTATGCCATGATTTCTCTCCTGCTGAATCCCTCACACATGTTTGAAGCAATTATTATCCTTTCTGCTAGCTCATGAGACTTGTTAGATCACTATTTGTGGGTGTCATAAAATGTTGGCAAGACCCCAGTGTGAAACGCAGTGTGAAATACATGTGGTTAAACTTCTCTGATTTTGTATGTCAATCAAAACAAAATGGCTTAAAACAGTAGATGAATTTCAAAAGAAACTTCAGGATTCTAGAGCAAAAATGACACATGGAACTCTTTAGGTCTGTGTTTTGATATTTAATTCAGGGAGTCATACACAGGAGGACGTATGCAGTATAGTAGAATTTAGGTTTGTTATGATTATATCTGATAATGTTACAAATACTGAGCAGCTTTTTGTTACATCATATATGGTCCCAAAATGTCATGCCATGCAATACTGGGGGTGTTTAAATATCAAATTTATGCATATTTTCAAGGAAGAACCAGATAATCTTCTAACTGTACAGACTATGTTATTTATCAGAAATAGTTTATGAATTGTCAGTGAAAATTTTAAACCATGTATCCCTGATATACTTTTATATCTTCGTTAAGCATCACTAATACTGAATATGGGTATCTATCTGATGAAGACCTTAGAATCTTATTATAGTTCAGATATAACAATATTTTGTCTATTGTTTTTATCATGGTGAAGGGTATATAATGTCAGCATGATGTCTCCTTTAGTTTTAGCTCTCCTGGTGTTTTGCAGTCTTAAATGGATGTCTTTAGGAACATCCCTTATTTCATATGGCTTACTTCTAGTTTTAGAGCTTCTACCTAATAAAGGTATAATTAGATTTTCTGCATTTATTAATCAAAGAATATTCTTTTACGTGTGACTTTTTAGCAACATCCATAATTTAAGTGATATTTGCCGAAATATTATCTGTACTCCCACCTTTACAAGAGGATTTAATAACTTGACAGAATATGTTATGGTAATGAATTGTTTGATGACCAAATATATTTCAACTATTAGAAAGACCGTGATGTAGCTGCTGAAATACCTGAGAAAGGTAGCTTACTGTATAAAGAAGGACAGCTAGGATTTTGATCACCTTCTTGCTTTAGTGAATGACGCTAGATCTTCCTCCAACACACATCTTTCTGCTCACTTTAATTCTAGGTGTGTGAATTCTTGACTTGAGGACTTTGATGTCAGAGTTTACCTACTTGAAGGCCCATTGGAAGAATAATTTCTAACTCATTAAACAATTCCCCAGTTAGCCAAAGTTAGTTTCATAGATGTCTGTGATGGCTTGTTAGGTGGCACAGTGACTAAATTTGATGCTCAGAAAAGATAGTCGTAACGAAGAGTTCTTTCTTTTCACACAAGTGTAAGCTTTCTGACAGTTATCACTCAAAATGCATCTTGTTATTGTTGTCTTTTTCTACTCATGGCTGTGAGTGTCAGACACTATGCTTCTGTTCACTAACATGAAGACATTTGTGAAAGGGCCTTCATCAATATCTGACACCGGTGAATTGAAGAATAGTATACTAGCTACATAAAACTGCATTTATTCTTCCTAAACCAATCTTTGCTTTTTGCAGCATTGCCAATGAAATTGTGATTTTTTAGCAGATTCTTCTTTGATGGAGCTGTGATTTGCAATAATCTTGTCATGCCAGGCTCAAAATACTACTAAATGAAGACATTTGTGGAAGGGAATGATTGTAAATTGCATGCAAATTTCAACTCGGCTGGAATTAATCAATATGGAAACAGAACTTGTGCGTTCCTGATATAATGATGCTGAAACTAATCCCATGGAGTTCTATTTCTGTGGGAATTAGGCATTTATTTTGCTTTAAATCTCTCTCTCTCTCTCTTTCTCTCTTTCTCTCTTTCTCTCTCTCTCTTTTTTTTCCTTGAAGACAAAGTCCTGTTTTTGAGTTTTTTAACAGTAACTTCTTTGGGGATTGAGAGAGGTTATGAAGGAAACAGGAGTAAAATCAAGCATCTGACTTCCCCTGTGGGGACATCTGGCATTTCCTATTTAATTTGCTATGCTTGTTTAATGAATCTTTCCCCCAGTTTTTCTTGCTAATTTTTTTTCCACTGAAAATTCTAAGGCTTATGAGATAGTAGGTGATGCAGTCTTTATTCTATGTTAAATATGCAACACTGGTCTCTAAATGGGATGTTCTCTCTTTTACACCAGTTTCTTAGGGTGATCCCAGCTTATCCTTGATGAAAGCTTTTTGGTTTTGTTTTTTCAGTCGCTTTTGGGGAAACAGGCCACCAATCTTGACTTTTTAATGCCTGCTTACATTCAAATTTCTCATTTTCTTTGATTGGCAAGATTAGGTTTATGGCCTTTTATTCTTATACTTGACAACTAGATCGGTTAACCTTAGATTATTTGTTCCCCACCTTTTCTTCAAGCTGTTTAGGTCACAAATTTGTAGAAAGGTCTTATCATTGGCATATTTTGTACCACCAGTGCATCAGTACTATACTCATATATCCTTAGAGGCTGACAACTAACTTCCCAGCCCCTTTGGAGTACTTTAAGAGTCCCTTTATTTATAGCCCAGTTTAAGCCCCAGTGGATAACACTCCATAAACCTGCAGTGACATCCAGTGGCCTCATGGTGTAATTTTTTACAAACTTTTCTAAAAGGAATTACAGGGGCAGTATTGCCTGTCAAAGAAAACTACTGTTGGAGTTATTGAAGGAGGTTTCCTAAATGTATTAATGTACAGTAGTTACTGGCGTTCTCCTTGATAGGATTACTTGGAGAATGATTATTCATTTTTTGTTTTTTGAGTGAAGGATTAACAGCCTCTGATGAAATCAGCTTTATTCCAAGATCAGATAAAAAATATAAAATTGATGACAATATTTTTAAGACAACAATTTTTAATTAAAAAAATCAGCAGTGTAGAATTTCCTATTCTGGATAGATTTAAGAAATAAAGGAGAACCTTTAGTTTGTGCACCTGATCATGAAGTTTAAAATTCTGTGTTGTTTCCCTTCTTGGTTCTTGTGCAGTCAGTTTCTTTGACAGTCTTCTTCCACTGTGTTAACCCTTTAATTTTCTCAAACCACCTAAGACTGCTGCTATAAATCAGAGCCAAGGGACTCCCAATCTGATTACTGTCTTTAATTGTATTATTAAAGGAAAGCATATTTTTATTAAAATGATGCCCCATTATTATAAAATATTTACATGGTAGAAAAATGTATGAAGAAAATGTGAGCAAATCAGTGCAAATCTTACCCTTTTCACAGAAATAACCAGCATTATTTGGTAAACCTCTTTGAAAATGCTCTCTATATGCTCTTTTATATTCTCTCCATGCACATATATTGATAGATAAATAAATTGGAAGCCAAGAAATAATTTCATGATATTGAATTGAACTACTTATAACTGCTGTGTTTATTCAGTTTCTAATTACCGCAAAATGTTATACTGGGTGGGGAGAGGCCCAGGAACCGGTTTGCTTTTTTTTAAAGAGGTAACTTTGCCTTTGTTGTGACAGGCAGGGCTGGCTAGGCAGGATCAGGTTTGGGAGAGGGTCAATAGAGAGGAGTGGTGTGCAGCCACCTCATGGCTGCCAGCTATGAGGTTTGGTTTAGATAGGTTAACTGAGGCTGGAATGGGACAGCATAGTTCATACGTTTAAACACCCAGGATGAGATGTTCCAGAGCTCAGAGAGTTCATACGAGTAAGTCTAGCATGTAGAAACTAAGCCAGTAGGATGTTCCAAACTGATTCTAGGCACATTCATACCAAAGATGAGTGTTAGGTTGTAGTGGGGGGGAGGGGGGCAGGATCTTTAGATATCTTTAGCAATTGATACTGAACCAGAAATTTGAAATTTAGATTTCGCTCTGTCATGCCCATTCGCCAGACACTTCTCAGATACAATGCAAAAGCCATATGCTACTGGGAGAGAGGCAGGAAACCTGTTTGCCCTTCTAGTCCTAAGCAAAGATTAGCTGCTATAGGGGAAGGGCTATGAATCTCCTCGTTTTGCAGTGAAATGGGGCAAACGTCATTTGCGGTTCAGAGAGATTGTTTTGCCCAAGATTCTGCACCGATGCAGTGATCCTCCACCTCTGGCAGAGGAACAGGAAACTTTCTCATGCCCGAGATATTCCACCAATACAAAGCAAAACTTGGCTTCCCCATGGGAGGGATGTGGGGAAGGGCAAGAAAACTGATTGTACTTCGTACCCTGAACTGAGTAGGAAGCAGAGATTGCATGGCATTGGAATGGAGGAAGAAATGCTAAGAAAGTCATGTACTTGAGTCCCAGATGTGCAGGGCTAGGCTAAGACTGTGCTTGGAGCAGAACTGAGAAATTCTCCTTCCTCCCTCCACGAGTCTTCAGCCATAACAAAGAAACAGTAGCAGGCTTGCAGTCTGCTGCTAGAGGAGTGGCAAGAGCATGGGAAAAATCGCAGACGCCCTGCAATGCTTGTGTGCAGGTCCTACTTAGGTCCTACTATAAGTTTAGGGTGGATCATGAACACTGAGAAAACCTTTTTGACAGCAAAAAATAAAATAAACTTTCATTTCTATATAGATTTAGATTACAAAATTATGCAGGTAGAATTCCCACATAAAATCAATCTAGTTTTCCCTGTTGTTATATCCTACACTTGTAAGATGTAGTTGTTATAAGTAGGTGTAATTGTTGTAAGATGTAGTTGTTATAAGTAGTAAACCAATATTGCTACATTATTATTAAATGAAGTTCATACTTTATTCAAATTTTCTTAGTTTATACTTTTCTGATCTTTTTCTGTTGTAGTATCCTATCTAAAGTAGAACACTGCATTGTATGTTTAGTCATTATATCTCCTCGGGTGCCTGTGGACTGTGACAGTTTCTCAGATATTTTTTCTTTTTGATGATAGTTTTAAGGAGTACTGGTCAGGTATTTTAGAGAATGTTCTTCGATTGGTTGGATTAAAAATTTTTTTTGATGTTTTTCTCATGATCAGACCCTCAGTTGGCCTCTGTTTTGAATCTTCGGGACTCACAAAGGACTGTGTCACAGCAGTCTATCAAAGGAGGAATTTTTATCCTGTGGTGCATCAACACTAGTTATAGCAACAGTAAAATACAGACACAATTCAGCTACTGATTAGATTTATTCAGTCCCCCCTGCTAACAGCTTGAAAGAAGTAGTTATCCATTTCCAGGTAGAAATATTATTTACCTCAGTTTCTTTTATACATAAAGTTTGGGTTCAATTAAAAAAATGTGACATAGACACACATTAGATAAAAAAGGTGACTGTTCAGGATGTAAAATAGTCAACAAAATCTGACATGCAAACTTCAGACAGGGACTTTGAAATAGCTATGATTAGTGTATTAAAAGGTTTAATGGAAAAGGTGGACAATATACATAAATTACAATGTGGAATTTTAGTAGAGTGATGGAATCTGTAAGAGTCAGATGGAAATACTAGAAATGAAAAACACAATATCATATATGAAAAAAATTTTCTGTGGGTTTATCAACAGATTTGATATGATAGAGGAAAGAATAAGTGACCTTGAGGATAGACTAATAAAGCCTTTCAACTGAAATAGAGCAAAAAGAGTGGAAATAAAAAATGGAACATTGCCGTAGAAAATTTCCTAACAGCCTAACATATTTCAAGAGAGAGAAAATAGGCTAGAAGAAACACTAGAAGGGATAATGGCTGAGAATTTTCCAAAATGAAAGATAGCCAACCACAAACTCAGAATAAATATGAAGAAAAGCACGCCTATGTACATTGAAGTCAAACTGCCGAAAACCAAAGATAAAGAAGTCGTCTTGAAGACAGAGAAAAAAATAGATATTCATGCAGAGGTACAATAGATAAAAGCTCAGTACATTTTATGTCAGGAATTAGGTTAGCCAAAAGAGTTGGAGTGACATCTTTAAAAAACTAAAAGAACAAATATCCTCAACTTAGAATTCTATATCCAGAAAAAATAAGTTGCAAAACGGAAAGCAAATTAAGACTTCGTCAGATGAAGCAAGAGAAGTTTTGCTAGCAGAACAGGTCTATCTGAAGAGCTTACAGGAAGCTCTTCAGACAGTAGGAAAGCTCTTCAGATAGTAGGAGTATGCTGCTCTATAGAAAGAACATTTTGTTCTACATAAAGGAATGATGGACACCAGAAATATAAAAATATGAGTAAATAGACAAGACATTTTTTTTCTTCTAATCTTTTGAAATGAGATTAGAGTATGGGTTGACAATGAGCCGGGTATGGTTTGAGATGAGACCCAAATCTCATCTCAAATTGTAATCCCCACGTGTTGGAGGAAGGGCCTGGTGGGAGATGTGACAATTCCTGCTTGCTCTCTCTCTCCTTCTCCACTATGATAAGACGTGCTTGTTTCCCCTTCACCTTCTGCCATGATTATAAGTTTCCTGAGGCCTCTCAGTCATGGTTTCTGTTAAAGCTGTGGAACTGTGAGTCAATTAAACCTCTTTTCTTCATAATTTACCCAGTCTCAGGTAGTTTTTTTATAGCAGTGTGAGAATGGAATAATATGAGTCAAATCTAACGTCAGGCTTGTTTTTGTGCAGTCCGTGAGCAAAGAATTTATTTTAAGGGTTGTAAAAATGTTTTTAAAAGATAGAATAATTAATGCATATGCAACAGAGAGCATATATGGCTTGCAAAGTCTAAATTATTTACTCTCTGGTGCTGGTTTAAAGCAAAAATAATAATTCTATATTATGGGGTTTGTAACATGTTAAAATAAATTTTTGGCAATAATACTTTAAAGGATGGGAGGGAAGAAATGGAAATATACTGTTGTAAGGTTTCTGTACTATACATGAAATAGTATAATAAAATTTCAAAGTAGACTATGATAAGTTAAGAATGTATATTGTGAATTTGAGAGCAGCCATTGGGGAAAAAGATAAAGCACAAGATATAATTAACAAGCCAATAAAATGAAATCATAAAAATGCTCAGCTAATATGAAAGAAGACAAAAAAAAAAGAAAAAAAGGAACAAAAGAACAGATGACTTTTTTGTAAAGTATGATAGTACATAGATACCGTATCATCCTTAGTCGTAATTACACTAAATATAATTGGTCAGTTAAAAAGCAGAGATTATAAAACTGGATAGAAAGCAAAACACAATTTTGTGCTGCCTGCAATAAACCCATTTTAAATACAGAGACATGACTATTTTAAAGCAAAGAGGATGGAAAACAGTATGTCATACAAACCCTAATCAAAAGAAAACTGGAGTGGGCTGGGCTTAGGCCTATAATCTGAGCACTTTAGAAGGTGGATGGATCACTCAAGTTCAAGTGTTTGAGACCAGCCTGGCCAACATGGTGAAACCCCATTTCTACTGAAAGTGCAAAAATTAGCCAGGTGTGGTGGTGCATGCCTGTAATCCTAGCTACTCTGGAGGCTGAGGCAGAAGAATCACTTGAAGCCGGGAGGTAGAGGTTGCAGTGAGCCATGATTGCACCACTGCACTCATGCCTGGATGACAGAGGGAGACTCTCAACAAAAACAAACAAACAAAAAAACCAGAAGTGGTTTTATTAATATCAATACAGTAGACTTCACAATATTCCCAAGTATAAAGTATGGTATCACACACCACATAATGATAAAGAGATCAGTTCATCAAGAAAACAAGAATTAATCAAGAAAAAGGCCTATATGTACACAATAACAGAGCTTCAGAATACATAAAGCAAAAACTAATAGAATTTTAGGGAGAATAGACAAATCAACTAATAAAGGTAGAGATTTCAACGCTCATCCGTCAAATTGATAGAACAAGTTAACACAGATTAGGAAGGACACAAAAAACTTGAGCAACACTACCAGTCACCTTGACTCAGTCGACGTTTATAGAATGCTCCCTTCAAGAGCAAAATACAGTTTTTTGTCCAAATGCATATGACATACTCGTTGTAGACTGTATTTTGAGCTATTAAGTAAATTTCAATAAGTGTAAAAGCATTGAAATGATGCAAATTATGTTCACTGACCACAACAGACTTAAACTAGGACTCAGTAACAGAAGGATACCTGGAATGTCCTCAAATTTTTGGAAATTCAATAACATACTTTTAAATAACCCAAATCAAAGAATAAGTCTCAAATCTAATTTGATTTTTAGAGTTTAAATGCCTCTTTTTTCTTGGCATTTAAAAAGTATACAGAAATACAGTGTAGACTACACATGTGTATATAATTGATGACGGTGACATTCTCTCAGAATTTATATTAATGTAGTGCACAATATATTTGAAGTACATGTAGCATAAGGGCATACTAAGTCACAAGACTTGTTTGGGGAATGTGATTTCTTTGGATAAAATTGAATTCCTTGAGCTTGACAACTAATCAGGCTGAAAAAATACACTTGAAGCTTTCTGATACATTATTAAGGAAGTTACAGAATATCCATGAATTTAGTTAGCTTTACACTCCAGTGGTACTCCTGGGTATTTTGTAATTGAGCTCGTTGATTCAGGTGTGAACCATCAGTCTGTCAACAAACATTTATGCAGGCTCTCTGAGCACGATGCCTTTCCTCACAGTGGTTTCTAAACTCTCCCAATATTTTCAACTCCCTGAGTAGGAAGCATTAGGACAGACGCCCAGGCTGGAATGCAGTGGCGCGATCTTGGCTCACTGCAATCTCTGCCTCCCAGGTTCAAGAGATTCTCCTGCCTCAGCCTCCCGAATAGTTGGGACTACAGGCACCTGCCACCACGCCTGGCTAATTTTTGTATTTTTAGTAGAGACAGGGTTTCACCATGTTGACCAGGCTGGTCTTGAACTCCTGACCTCAGGTGACCTGCCCACCTTGGCTTCCCAAAGTGCTGGAATTACAGGTGTGAGCCACTGCGCCCGGCCTGCTCTACTTTTAAAGAAGCAGAATTTGCGTAGCTCTTATTGAAGAACATTATGTAATAAAATAGTAAGAGTATGAATTCTCGATATATATTGAAAATTAGAGTCTTTAAAAGTCTTAGTGTTTAGAAATTAACATTAGGTTTAATATGACTAATAATGAAGAATATAAAGTTCCCTGTGTGCTGGTGAGTGAGAGGACTTTTTATTTTTACTCCTGGAAATATATGATGTGTACCAGTCACTTGTGTGACCATAATATTTTTGCCCTAAATATTAGGTCATCATTTCCTCTTTATTGTTAAGTAACCTGGAATGCTGGGTATTCTCTAACAGAAAATATATATATATATCAGTTTGCAGTCCGGTAAACTGTTGGAGATATTAATAATCCCAATAAAATATTTCCATTTTTCAAATATGTTTAGATGTCCTTGGCAGATTTAGATTAGTTACATGAGATGGATAGAAAGCGGGCTCTGGACTTAGGGTTTATTTTGATTATTTTTAAAATTTGTTGAAATAAGAATTGTTTTATTTAAGGAATAATATTTCTGGATTAAGTATTTCAAATCCATTATTTTTGGAGAGATGCTATAGAGCTTATGACAAATCATTATTACTTTTCTTTTTTTTTTTTTTTTTTTTGAGACAGAGTCTTGCTCTGTCGCCCAGGCTGAAGTGCAGTGTCGCTATCTCAGCCCACTGCAAGCTCTGCTTCCTGAGTTCACGCTGTTCTCTTGCCTCAGCCTCCCAAGTAGCTAGGACTACAGACAGGCATGTGACACCATACTTAGCTAATTTTTTTGTATTTTTAGTAGAGATGGGGTTTCACAGTGTTAGCCAGGATGGTCTCAATCTCCTGACCTTGTGATCTGCCCACATCTACCTCCCAAAGTGCTGGGATTACAGGCCTGAGCCACCACGCACGACCTATTAATTCTTAAAAACAGTTGTGACCACGATATTAGCACCTAAAGCACTATTCCTTTTCTTAGCCTTGGGAAGACGTCATAGTCATGAGTTTAATACTATTAATTTGATTTTATAAAATTATGAGTGTCATATAGCTGTAGAATGCAGAGGTTTCGTGAAATATATTCAGTGAGAACCAGAAGTGATTTACTAATGCCTCAAATTCATTTAAATATCTACCAATTCAATAGATAAAATTGTCTTCACAGGAAACGTTACGGGGTATGATTTTGTATTTGATCATAATGCTTGCTAATTATTTCCTGTTAGTATTACTGGTAAAATGGGGGTTGGCAAATTCTAGATAGTGATACCACGTATGTGTGGTGTGGGTTACTTACAAAACTTTATTTGCTGCTTAATTTTCTAACATTGCATCATTCCCTAAATAGCCTCAAGATCCAAATACAATTGCAGTAATACTTGCTGAAAATTGGAAACTATTAAAAACCCTCATTTGCTGGGAATCAGGAGAGGGGAAGGAATTTCAAAAAATAGAGGTTTTTTTTTTAAGAAAAAAAAAAACCCACAAAATGTCTGATCTACTGTCTCTCAAAAGGCAATTTGATAGCTAAATACAAGGCTTTTTTTTTTTTTTTTTTTTTGAGACAGGGTCTTACTCCTTCGGCCCAGGCTGGAGTGCAGTGGCATGATCTCAGCTCACTGCAACCTCTACCTCCCGGGCTCAAGTGATCCTCCCACCCTCAGCCTCCCAGGTAGCTGGGTCTACAGGCATACACCATCACTCCCGGCTAATTTTTTATTTTTGTAGTGTTGGGGCTTCACCATGTTGCCAAGGCTGGTCTTGAACTCCTGAGCTCAAGCAATCTGCCTGCCTTGGCATCCCTGGTGGGATTACAGGCATGAACCACCATGCCAGGCCTAAATATATTAATAAGTTTTAAAGTTTTATGTTATTTCCATTTCTATTTTGGTAGTAAAGGTAAGTGAACAGGCATTATAGATCACAGACATTTATGTTAAAAGGTCCAAGCTCTTTGTTTGAGATCGGATATACTAGGGGCACATTTTATATATTTATTTATTTATTTATTTATTTATTTATTTATTTATTTATTTTTGAGACGAAGTCTTGCTTTTGTCCCCCAGGCTGGACTGCGGTGGTGTGATCTCAGCTCACTGCAACCTCCACCTCCCGGGTTCGAGCGATTCTCCTACCTCAGCCTCCCGGGTAGCTGGGATTACAGGTGCCTGCCACCACGCCTGGCTAAGTTTTGTATTTTGGGTAGAGACAGGGTTTCACCGTGTTGGCCAGGCTGGTCTTGAACTCCTGACCTCATGATCCGCCTGCCTCAACCTCCCAAAGTGCTGGGATTACAGGTGTGAGCCACTGCGCCCGGCCGGGGCACATTGCCTTTATAACTCTTATTTAAGTCCCTTGCTTGCACATCGAATAGATCTAAATGACTGGGGGAAAAGTAAAAACATAGTCCTTAGTCCCTTTCATTGTGGTAGATTCACTGAATGATAGATGGAAATTTCAGCCTTCTTGGGTCTACTGCCAGGTTCTATAGTTATTTGCATGTCTCAGAGAAATCCTCATTGATTACACTGTATGGCTAAACTGACTTAAAACAGATAACAGCCTATTTCAAAATTGAAGTTTTCTTTAAAATGGAAAGTCAGTACTCTATTGTTGCCAAACTGTCGGATTGCATGCCGTTTTCCCAAACTCACAGACGTTGATAAGATTTCAGGCAAGGGGAAAAAGGAAGGGGTCACAGTGAAAGCGAATTCTTCCCCTTTTTCTGACTGTGTTTGCCCACCTGTCCTTCACCCTTCTGCAGTTCTGTTCTGAGAGGAATGTGAGGAAGATGGGAGCCACTGCTGCTAGATTGTTGCCATTAACCAGCTTTCATGGCTTTTGTGGGAGCCTCCTTTTCATTAGTATTTGCAACATGTTCACCAGCAAAATGATTATGTTAGGCAGAGACATCACATCACTTACATTTCATAGCTCAGTGCAATTTTCATAAACTGCGAGGCAACATCCAAAAAAAACATGACTCAGAATTAGAGTTTCAGAAGATTATTATATAGACATTATTTCCCTCAGGTCACGGGCTTTAGTCAAATTTGGAGGAGAATGAAATTGCCAACAGTGAAAAGCAGACAGAAAGGTATGAGTTCATGAGCAGAGAAATAACATTTTCATTTGTTCCTTCCCCATGGGAAAGATTCAGCATTCCGGTAAATGGAGACGGTTATAAGAAATGAATTTTTGTCAGCAGGGATGTGATTTTAAGGCTCACTTATCCATTGGCAATCTAGATTTCTAACCCCAGGAATCTAGGAAATTGCTACAGAATGTAGTCTTTATTATAAACAAGTTTTTTTGGGGGGGGGTAGTTTTTCCCTCCTTCTTTTCTTGGTCAGAGCTTTTTAAGACGAAGGACTGCATGTCTTTCTGCATTTCTGGGGTCAGATGACTGCAGATTTCCCCTGTCTGCCCTGAGTTTCTCTCCATTGCTGTTGCTTTGTGATAGAAACCCTTTCTTTCCTCCTCACCAAACCTCCCTCATTCTGTCCTTGCTTTTCCTAACCCCTCTGTGTTTAGCCAGCATGACACTGACAGTATTGAAAGCTGCAAACTTCCTATATGGCCATGGAGTGGTGGATCTATGGCCTGATCTCTCTGTTCCCCAGCATTTACAGGATGTCTTATGCTGCTGCTGATTCTATATTCTCAGTTCTTTTGTGTCTGTGGACCTGAAAGAGCAAGGCAGAAAATACAGCTTTCCAGGTAGCTCTCATTTTACCAGGTATAAAGAGCGAGGATTTGCAAGGTTTCTGTAAGGTAATCCCAGACAACCTTCTTCGTAATTAAAGAATGTTCTTTCATGGGAAATTTTATTTTCCATCTTCGATTTCATCAGATGCTTCTTAGCCCATCACTCATTCAGATTCTATGCAGTGGTTATTTTTCTAGCTACTTGAAAGTAGAAAATATTTCATATAATCTAAACCCTTCATTTCTAGAGATGCAGATAGATTCTGTAACATTAATCTCACCTTTATATTTTTCAATTTTTAATAACTTGAAAATATGTGTATCTAATGCCTTCTTTCCCTATGCACTTTTGCCTATTTTAATATCTCTCAACACCATAAGCTATTTGCCCAGCTGCATTCTTATTAGACAGTGCTGTTGCCTGCCAAAGCTTTTTGAGAGCAAATTGCATTGCCTTCATTATTATTATGTCTATAATATAATGATTGTGAAACATCATCATTATAGTTGATTAATAAATGATAATTGATGACTCTCAGTTCATAGGATTTGGCCCATGAAATTCATTACAATTCATAAACTTTTCTCCAAACCTTCAAGGATTCTAAGGATTGATTTTGCTGTAAAATATATGTGATTACATTTTTTGATACCTAGTTAAGTAGTAGTGGTCAATGATTCACTGGCCTGAACAGAGCGAGGGTATATACTAAATGTCTGTGGGGTTTCAATTTCTTCCTATTGAATTCTTTTAAAATGTAGAGTCTCTTATCATTGGGAGTTTGGGGAACTTCTGTTAAAGAAAATGTTGAGGGAAGGCATTCTATCTCAGTTTCTGCAGTGAGCCATTCTTTGCATTTTGTGGAATCCTTCCTGGCATTAATTGGGGGACAGAAACAGCATCTGGCATATTTACATGACAGTAGCATGTACTTGTCTTTTATATGTCATTCATTCGTACTTCCAATAAATTCTTTTCTAATATGAGCATACATTGCTTTATTGTGCTTGGCAGATACTGTATTTTTTACAAATTAAAGTTTTGTGTAAACCTTACATCAAGCAAGTCTGTCAGCACTATTTTTCCAACAGCATATGCTCACTTCATGTCTCTGTGTCATGTTTTGGTAATTCTTGCAATATTTCAAACTTTTTTATTGTAACTGTTGTGGTGATCTGTGATCAGTGATCTTTGATGTTACTATTTTAGTTATTTTGGAGTGCTACAAACCTCACCCATACAAGAACAGTGTGTGTTCTGTTTCACCAACCTGCCTTTCCTCTCTCTCTCCTTCCCTGGCCTTCCTATTCCCTGAGACACAACAATATTGAAATTAGGTCAGTCGGCCAGGCGCGGTGGCTCAAGCCTGTAGTCCCAGCACTTTGGGAGGCCGAGATGGGCGGATCACGAGGTCAGGAGATCGAGGCCATCCTGGCTAACACGGTGAAACCCCGTCTCTACAAAAAAAAAAAAAAAAAATACAAAAAACTAGCCTGGCGAGGTGGCGGGCGCCTGTAGTCCCAGCTACTTGGGAGGCTGAGGCAGGAGAATGGCGTAAACCCAGGAGGCGGAGCTTGCAGTGAGCTGCGATCCGGCCACTGAACTCCAGCCTGGGCAACAGAGCGAGACTCCATCTCAAAAAAAAAAAGAAATTAGGTCAGTTAATAACACTACACTGGACTCTAAGTGTTTGAGTGAAAAAAAGAGTCTCATGTCACTTACTTCAATAAATCAAACTCTAGAAATGATTAAGCTTAGTAAGGAAGGCATGTTGAAAGCCAAGATGGGCTGAAAACTAGGTCTCTTGCACCAGTTAGTCAAGTTGTGAATGCAAAGGAAAAGTGCTTAAAGGAAATGAAAAGTGCTACTCCAGTGAACACAGGAGTGATAAGAAAGTGAAACAGCGTTTTTGCTGATATGGAGAAATTTTAAGAGTCTTGATAGAAGATGAAACCAGTTACAACATTCCCTTAAGCCAAAACCTAATCCATACAAGGCTCTCTGTTCAATCCTGTGGAGAGTGAGAGAGGCGAGGAAGCTGCAGAATAAAAATTGGAAGCTAGCAGAGTGTGGTTTAAGAGGTTTAAGGAAAGGAACTATCTCTAGAACAGAAAAGTGCAGGGTAAAACACAAGTGCTAATGGAGTAGCTGTGCCATGTTACCTAGAAGATCTAGCTAAGATCCTTGATAAAGGTGGCTGCATTGAACAACAGAGTTTTAGTGTAGACAAAACAGCCTTCTATTAGAAGAAGATGCCACCTAAGACTTTCAAAGCTAGAAAGGAGAAGTCCCATGCCTAGCTTCAAAGGACAGGCTGACTCTTGGGAGGGGGCTAATGCAGCTGGTGACTTTAAGTTGAAACCATTGCTCATTTTATCATTCCAGAAATTATAGGGCACTTAAAAATTATGCCAAATCCACTCTGTGCTCTATAAATAAAACAACAAAACTGGGATGACAGCACATCTGTTTACAACATGGTTTACTAAATGTTTTAAGCCCACTATTGAGACCTACTGCTCAGAAAAAAAGATTCCTTTTAAAATATTACTGTTCATTGATAATGTACATGATCACCCAAGGGCTCTGATGGAGATGTACAAGGAGATAAATGTTATTTTCATGCCTGGTGACACAACATTTATTTTATCATTCATGGATCAAGAAGTAATTTCAACTTTCAAGTCTTATTACTTAAGAAACGCATTTCATAAGGCTCTAGCCACCATAATTAGTGATTTCCTCTGATGGATCTGGGCAAAGTCAATTGAAACCTTTCGGAAAGGATTCCCCATTCTAGATGCCATTAAGAACATTCATGACATATAGGAGGAAATCAAAATACCAACATGAATGGGAGTTTGGAAGAAGTTTATTCCAAACTTAATGGATGTCTTTGAGGTATTCAAGGCTTCAGTAGAGGAAATTGCTGCAGATGCATGGAAATATCAAGAGAACTAGCATTAGAAGTGGGACCTTGAAGATGTTACTGAATTTCTGCAATCTCATGACCAAACTTGAACAGATGAGGAGTTGCTTCTTTATGGACGAATAAAGAAAGTGATTTCTTGAGATGGAATCTACTGCTGGTGAAGATGCTGTGAATGTTGTTGAAACTACAACAAAGAGTTTAGAATGTTCCATAAACTCAGTTGATAAATCGGTGACGGTATTTGAGAGGATTGACTTCACTTTTTAAAGAAGTTCTATGTGGTTAAAATGCTATGAGACAGCTTTACATGCTACCAAGAAATCTTTTGTGAAAGAAAAAGTCAGTTGATGGAGCAAACTTCATTGGTGTCTTACTGCAAGAAATTGCCACAGCCACCCAAGCTTCAGCAACCACCAGTCTGATAGGTCAGCAACCACCAACATGTATGCAAGACCCTCCACCAGCAAAAAGATTATGACTTGCCAGAGGATACCTGTAAACAGCCACTCACCAGACTCAGGTGTTTGTTAGCATATTTTTAGCAATAAAGCATTTTTAAAATTAAGGTAACTACATTGATTTTTTTAGACATGATGCTATTATACACATACAGCCTAATATGTCTATTACTTTTGGACATAATGCTATCAATTTTGTTAATAGCTTAACATAATTTTTATGTTCACTGGGAAACCAAAAATTCATGGGACTTGCTTTATTGCAATATTCATTTTATTGTGGTGGTTTGGAACCAAATCTGCATTATCTTAAGATATTCCTGTATTTTCATTAAGAAGTAGTATGACTATCTCACATAAAAGCTGATAACCTGGAAGACACTCAAATTTCAATATAGTTTGGAACCTGTCTGGATTCCATGTATTACTTCAACAAGAGTGAAGGATCTCATCACCTGATGGGTTTTTGCAGGTATTCTCATCACCATAATGAGGTTTCATTGTGGTTACTGCTAGAATAGGATTGTTTGTTACTAGTTTCCAATGAAGGATGGAATTTTGTCAATGTAGGAATTCATAGTGCATGTAAGAAAGCTATAGATATTGTTAGTATAATAATTATACAATAATAGTAATATAATAAAATATCCAAGCAATCACTTGATAATTACTTCAAGTCTCACTGTCTACCCTCTGGAACCAGGAGCAGGAAGTCTCGGCTTCCCACTCATTACACTTTTACTCAAGAACTCTTAACTCTAGAGACATTGTTTAACGTTTTGGTATTTGGTTTCTTCTTTTGTACAATGGCAATGATTCTGCCTGTCCAAACAATTATTAACTGTTTTTCTCAGCAGTGCTAGTGTGAATGAAGTTGAATGTCAGGAATAATTAACCCTCCTTGCTTACATATGCCATTTCATAATGCTCAATCTTCTTTGTTGAGAAAACAATGCAGTAAAATCTTTGTTAACTGAGCTGAAGTGTTGTTTGTTTAAATTTGGATCATTCTGAAAAATATATTTGTTCCAACATGCTTATTCCTGAAAATCTTTCTAAAATATGTTCAGTGTCTGTCTGCCTCAGCCTGGTCCTCCAAATATAATGGAATCTCTCTCTAATGATGGGTTGTCTTGCATGGCCTAGGCCCATGATACTAGAGTGCTTTTCTCTCTGAATCAAGAAGCAGATATAAAATCAGACTTTATCGGAAGTTGGACTGCTTTGATCTCAGGTCATACCCTGGAAGTTGCGTTTTAATAAGTAATTTCTTATGTGAATTGTTTTCTTAGTGTTTTACCTCATTCTTCATAAAAGTAAAAAGTATGTTAGCAAGTTACAAAATGAGAAGTATCATGTTGCATAAGCAATGCAAAATATCATCATTTCCTAGGCAACTTCACAGGAGACATAGCATGATTAGAAGGTCAGACTTGATTAAATCCCGTGTTTTGCCTTTAGTTTTTTGAAATTTCAAAGGAGACATTCTCTCTGTCAATAAGTTTTCAAATTTTGTAAATAATAGTAATCCTGATGCCAGCTAACAGTTATTGAACTTTGTGTGCCAAACACTGTTCTAAGCATGTTTCAAGTAATAACTCAGTTCTTCACAACCAGCCTTTCAAGGAGATACTGATATTGACGTCATTTTTTTAGTGAGGAACCTGAGGCTTGGATTAAGAAACCTGTGTGTCGCCATATAGCTAGTAGCTGGCTGAGTCATGATTTGAACTTATCTGTGCTCCAAACTACCACACCATGATACCTCAGAGATGAATGTGTGTGTGGTGATTGTGGGAGAAGAGATCCACATTGACTTATTTTTTGCGTGGGTCTTGCATGGTGTTTTAGATCATTTCATTTCTATTATTTCATTTTGAAACATTTCTGCTATAATTATTATCCATATTTTACCTATAGGAAATGTAGTCTCAGAAAAAGTGAAGCTTATAACCAAGATTTTACAGCTAGTGATAATGATGGAGCAGAGATTTGAACCTGACAACCCAAATTCAGGTTCTAGCTAGGGGTTTCATTAAGAAAAGGAAAAATTCCCTCCGACAAAGATCATTTTTATGATGTGTAAGTGATTTAAGCTTTGTGTATACTACCCCACCCCTTACAAAGATTTGTGTTTTCATTTTAAATTAAATCTGCCTGTTCTGCAGTGAAATTATCTCTCTCTCTCTCATTCTTTGGACTTTCTTCAAATCATTGCTAATATACACTGGTTCTTCTTCCTGTTAGTGGTTTATGGTAGACTGGTTCATCTTCCACCGTTAACATAATTCTGCTTGGTTTTTTTTGTGTGTGTTTTTTTTTTGAGACGGAGTCTCGCTCTGTTGCCAGGCTGGAGTACAGTGGCACGATCTCGGGTCACTGCAACCTCCACCTCCCACGTTCAAGTGATTCTCCTGCGTCAGCCTCCCGAGTAGTTGGGAATACAGCACCACACCCAGCTAATTTTTGTATTTTTTGTAGAGACAGGGTTTCATCACCGTTCTTATTTTTATTTGTCATTCCTGGAAATTAATTTTGCTTTGAGTTTGGGACCCCTAATGTAATGTCCTTTAGCCCCGTGAAGAATGAATGTCCCTGTGGTGCCGTTAGCCACTTGTACAGTATCCTGAGAAGATTTTAAGAGAAATATGAATGGCAGCACCACTTGCACACCAATTAAAAATACATTTTTTAGGCGAAATACATCTTTAAACCTGCCAAGACACAGAGGGTTGGTTCTCTTGGTATTCTTAGTCATTATTGACATCATCTACAACTTTCTGTTGAAATAACAAAGGATTTTTATGGAAACCTGTTTTTGTTCCTGTTCCTGTTGCCAGTTTTCACATCCTTAGAAATTATTAAAGATACAGAATGGGCTTTTAATAGATCCTACAGGCCAGGTGCAGTGGCTCACGCCTGTAATCCCAGCACTTTGGGAAGCTGAGGCGGGTGGATCTCATGAGGTCAGGAGTTGGAGACCAGCCTGACCAACATGATGAATCCCTGTCTCTACTAAAAATACAAAAATTAGCTGGGCATGGTGGCAGGTGCCTGTAGTCCCAGCTATTTGGGAGGCTGAGGCATGAGAATCACTTGAACCCAGGAGGTGGATGGAGGTTGCAGTGAGCTGAGATGGCACCACTCACTCCAACCTGGGCTACAGAGTGAGACAGTCTAAAAAAAAAGTAGGTCCTGCAGAGTCACAGAGTCCTAGTGAATCTCCACTGTTACATGGCAGACTCTTATGGATGTCTTTTGGAATGCCCAGCAGCAGTGGCAGCTTCTTCACAACCCACTGTGACTCATGAGGAAGTGTGTCTTCATGTTGTTTATGACTGTGTTTTTATGGGTAGGCCTTCCCACTGTCTCACTTTCCTGGCTTGCCTTCTCTTCTGTTTACCCGGGCCCCACCTTTGGCTCAGCTGCGCACCACGGGCTTTACCAGAGTCAGTTGGAATGCAAGTGCATCACACCAGCTCTCCATCTCCTTGTGGCATTTTATGGCTCAGAGAGGATTGGAACTAAACCTTGGGTGGCTCACGATTGGTTGTACCTAGCCAAGTCTGGAGAAGTGGAGAAAATACGTGGGTTTGTGAGTCTGCATGTCCTTCACATTCTTACAGACACATCTTTTGAGTCCAGAGAAATGTAAATCTTTTCCTTTTTGTTTTTAGTGGCTAATTTCTCAGGCCCTGAAGCATGAGTTTTGGTTATCCCTACAGCAGGGGAGGTTTCTTCAGAAACAGCTGTGATTATCCAGAGGTGTTACATTGTGCTTTTCTTTTCATGCATTTTTAGCACTTGCACATCATAGTTTTCCTGGGCACCTCCAGCAGTGTCACCTGCTAACTTGGCAGATTGGAGAGACTCTCAAACCTATGTCTGACTTCTGTGTCCATGGTGGATTATTTTTGTCATATGGTGATTTGGCAGATATTTTCTGCAAATCTCTAGCTCTGGTAAAGCGTGGTGGACTGGGTCCATATACTCAACTTGTAGAGTGATTTCCCCAGAAACAGGAGCCAGACATTTAGCAGGATAAGGGCTCCTTCATGTGAAAGTTGATCGCTAAGCTTAGAATAAATTTTCTGATCTAGAGGGAATTATAGGACTCTGAGGCCCACCCTTACTAGCTTGCCACCAGGCTTGGTGTAACCTTCATTGCAAATGCTAGGATTCATGCTTTGGTTGTACGTGAAGGGGATTATTTCTGGGTGGTATTTTATCTCCTACTCTCAGACTCTTGCAGATCTAGCTGGATGTTCAACATAAGCCTTTTGTATAATTCCCATGGGCTGTAACTCTGTGGCTTGGGTAGTGGTCACAGGAGCTCTAATGCCAGAATAAATGATGCTGCTAACAGAAAAAAGTAGGGCTCATTTCTCTGCAAAATGCTGCACAAAGAAGACTTTCTTTGCTTCTTCTGGTACATGTGGTAAGTGTAGAAATAGTTTATTGTGAAAGTCTTTGAGCCACAGGTCTTTCTAAGGCAAAATTGTATCCTCCAGGGAAACTAAAATAAATACCAGCCTAATAAACTTCAGATTTAAAAAAATAAGTTATCGTATTGCATTTCTGTAAGAAGAAAAATATGAAAGGTTGATGTGTGTTTTTATTCCACTTTGATTTACTTCCCAAGCTGTCCTGTCCCAATTCAATCTTAAAATGGAAGAAAATACTTTATCATTTGAAGAAGGATGAATGTAGTACAGAATTCAATTTTTAAGAAGTGAAGGTAGGGGAAGTAAATTTTGATGCCAGCTTTCAAGTTTTTAAAGAATAAAACAAAATAAACACATACACACACAGTTGGCTTTGTGTTGGAGGTTAATGATAGATGTCTTCTCGGTATTCTTTGCAAAGGAAGTCTTCCATCCAGGCTTCCCCTCATTTGCTTTTAATTACCGTCATGGTTCACCTGGCCTTCTCACTAGCACTAGCTCCCTGTGCCTTTTGCTTTGCTCTGAGGCCAGACTTTTGGTCCCTCCCTCCTCATCTTTGGTTCTCTCACTATTCCTTGGCTTCTCTTGTCTCCCTGCCCAGTCTGGATCAGGTACATGAACTGCAACCTACATTCTGCCATCCCTGCAGCTGTACAAGCCTGCTGTCATTTTCCAGACTGGTATTTTTTCGGGTCTAACATGTCCCCTTTTTACGGCCCTTTCTCAGTCTACTTTAGTGATTATTATCTTGTCATCAATCTCTTTAAATATGGCTAGCCTCCCAGGATTCCTCTATTGACTATTGTGTTTGCTCTATTTTATAAAATTTATTATTAAATAAAGCTAGGAAATATAATATAATAGGCTTCCATGTACCCACCACTCAGCTTGAAAAGCAATTCTGAATTTGCTATTTATGTTACAAATTTCTTTATATATTTTTCACATATGTGAATCAGCAAATATATAGTATGCTTATATTTTGGAAAATTGTATCTTATTCTTTATGAGCTTTTTTAACTTTTTAAATGGAAGATGATGCTTGTGAGATTAATTCAGGTTGCTATGTTTTGTTCTTCCACTACTGTATAGTATTCTATTTTAAGCCTATGCCACCATTTATTCTGTTTATGAGCATTCAGATTTTCATTTTTGTTATTATGAACAATGTTTCTATGAACATGCTTGTACAGATCTCCTTGCACTTCTATCTATTATTTCAGCAAATTATATTGAGCACCTATTAGTGCTTGGCGTGATTGATAGAAGACTGGTGAAACAAGTCGTATCTTGAAGCCATATGCTTTAGAGAGACAAACAGGCAAATTCTGTTGTACGAGTCTTCTCACCTATCTTCTTATTTTTATTTCACTCCTCCTTTATCATATTTCACAGTTCTGCTAGAGTTAACTTCTTTTTTTGAGACAGAGTTTTGCTCTTGTTGCCCAGGCTGGAGTGCAGTGGCGCCATCTCCACTCACTGCAACCTCTGCCTTCTAGGTTCAAGGATTCTCCTGCCTCAGCCTCCTGAGTAGCTGAGACTACAGGTGCCTGCCACCACACCCAGCTAATTTTTTTGTATTTTTAGTAGAGACAGGGTTTCACCATGTTGGCCAGACTGGTCTTGAACTCCTGACCTCAGGTGATCCGCCCGCCTCAGCCTCCCAAGGTGCTGTGATTACAGGCATGAGCCAGCGCACCTGGCTCAGCTAACTTTTTTAAACATAGTTTTAATCATTACTAGTGTCCTCAAAAACATTCAATGGCTCCCTATTGCTTATGTGATAAAGTTAATACTCCTCAGCTTGCCATTCAAGAACCATCTTAGCTTAACCTTTTCTCTATTTGCATCTCACTCATACACCTTTCAGATGCCAGTGCCATTTCCCTCTCATGCCTCTTAATGATGTTTCTTTACCCTTAGCTATCTTGCCTGTTTTGAACTTTATCCAGGATGTTGAAGTTTTACTCAGTTTTCAAGATCCAAATGAAATACTTTCTTATTCATCTTACATCCCTCATCTAACTGTTTATTACAGATAGTGGGATATGCATTTGTTTAGCTGACTAGGAGCAGGAACCATATGGTAATTGCCTCCAACATAGTAGGACCTCATTAATTAAAATAATGATTTATAATCAAATTGAACTGAATGGATCATTTGGTTCTCAGCTTTGCTGTTAAAACTCTTTAATGCTCCTAATGGGAGGAGGGAGTAGAAATAGAGTGAATGTTTGAGTTTTCTGTTGCTTTTACAATGTTTCTGACTCTCAATAAGTACTTGTAGCTTACTCCCCCGAGCAACCATTCTACACGGGGTCCTTACCACATCAAAGTGGGGTAGGTTGAGAAGAAAACTGACTTTAGTAAGAGAGACAGATTCTTCATTTAAAAAAAAAAAAAAAGACCATATTCTCCCCTCAGTGGGATTGAACTAGAGCATACTTAAACCAGCTTCCATTCTCATCTCTTGGTCACCTCCTTTCTGTTCTGCCTTTTGGGTGGCAGTACAGGTTGATGACCTGTCACCGGTTATGCCCTTCTGCTTCTCTTCAGTCCCCAGGGTAGAAGGCAGATGTGGCTGCATGTGAATAAGGGGAAGCCCGAGTCCACTGTGTCCGCATTTCCATTTTGAAGGAAAATGGGAGAAATGAGGCCAGTGGTTTGATAAATTATATCAAAAATAGTCCCTTCATGCTAATGGAGTGTGAAGAAGCTGATGTACTGGAGATGATCTATAATATTTCATATTTCTCTGAGGAGAAAAATGATAAACTTGATGATGTGTGATTTATTCATGTTTCTTCAGATGAGGAAAAATTCCTCAAGTCAACTGCCTGTTTCTCACTCCCAGAAGCTGGCATGTGGATTTTACACTGGGATTGGAGGTAGGGCTTGTTTAGAGAAATGCCTAGAGAGACTTTGATTAATCACCAGACCTTTGGCAGTTGGTTGGGAGAGGGTAATTACGCTAGCAGTGCCGCTATTTTATCATCGCTGTTTTATGGCTCTACACCACCAGGTGACAAATGTGTTAATTATTGCATTTCTTATCCCAGACCTCTCTTGCCTGCCCCCTCCCCTCATGGTTTTGGCCCTTAGTCCTTCCCTGTAGCTCAGCCCTGGACAGCAGTAACTTGTGCAATCAAAGAGCTGTTCTTTGGGAGCCATGCTGAGAGGGACAGGGCTACCAGCCCTGCTGTGTGCAGACGCTAACCACAGGGGAGCTGGTTAATTCCCTTTCCTCTTCCTTCTGCCCATCACCCTTTGGGTCAAGTGCTGCTCAGAGCCAGAAGCTCCACTGGCTTCTTTAATAACTGAAAATGGCACCCCTGGCCTGGGCCATTTCACTCTAAATAGCCCCCTGGAGGAGGTTAGAAATGGAGGTTGTCTTAGGCAAAGAGATTTAGGAGGTAAAATTGTCCTTTTTCTTTCTTTCTTTCCTTTTTTTTTTTTTTTTTTTTTGTTGCCACCTCTCTGTTTCTGTTACCCAGAGAAAGCTTCACAAGCATGCCTGTAATTTAGTTGCACCATTTTATCACAGCTGAAAGAATTGAATGTAAAGAAGGAAGTTTAATAGAACATATAACTCAGTAGATTCATTGATGGGGAGGTATCTATTGTAGTTTGGCCAGTGAAGGCGGGTCGTAGAGGAAAATTTAGGTAAGTCAGATTTTCTTTAAGAAGAGGCCCAAGAGTTAGTACCTCAGGATTTTGTTTTCTTCTGTTCCTTGGGCATGCTGGAAATTTGTTAGCTCTTAAATCAACAACTTGTTATTGACAGTCATCTTTTTGCTGGAGAACATATTAAAATAAGTATAATTATGGTGCCTGACCTCAAAAAAAAAAAGCAGTTGGTTATATAACTCTAAAAAGATGAGTAACCACAGAGTATAGCAAGCCACAGAGAAGAGCAAATGCCGTTGCTGGGAAGCAGAGCCTTTGCTGGGTTAAGTTTCCTGGGAGTTTCATCGTCCAAGAACAAGAATTTCTTCTTCTGACTCTCCACCTTCTCTGGAAATGGTGTGCCACATCTTTTGCCTTCTGGCTAAATTTTTGTTTATTATGTGCCTCTTTTCACTAGAATGCAAGACTATGACTAGTTGGTTATGTTCTTGCTTGTAATCCTTGTTTTTAGAACAAGACCTGACAACTCAATTATGGTCAGTATATATATATTTTTGGATGTATGAATGAATAAATGAAATGAGATCTTAACATATAACTATCTTCCTTTAGACTAGACAGGGTTTTGACTGTATTTGAAATTTTTAGGCTTCTTCAACTCCCTCTTTTATGGGTCCAAAGGATGTCTAAAACCAAATAAGAAATTCCTTCTTATTGATCTAGTGGTTACAGACAAGAGGCGCCAGCCTTCTTTGTCTTTTGGAAGTTAGGAGTGTGCCCCTGAGGAAACTAAGCTCTGGGAAGGTTCTTTATTTATAATACAAAATTTCTTTTTTGCGGTTGAGCTAGATACAGATATTTTTCAGTTTTTCCTTTCTTCAAAGGCTATATTTTGGCTTAATCTGTACTTACAGCATAACTATTCATGCCAATTATAATTCATATGTGAAAATGAGACAAACTTTCAGCCACCAAATATAACTATTAGAAGCTTTTGAAATACTGTTTAATACTTTGCAATATAGTTATTTATGCATATCTGCATTCGATTTTAAACTTCTTGAAGTAATGTTTTATTTATTTTTGTATCTCTGTTGCTCAGCAAAGGGTGGCACATAGTAGGTCCTTCATGAACTATTTACTAGTGTACTGTGGGAATTTATTTGCAACACCCTTGGCATCACTCTTATCTATTGGGGATAGCAAATAATTCGAACTGTCAAAATCAGTGGTGTTGCTCTGGGCCCAGATGACATTAAACTTTTTTTTTTTTTAGAAACGGGATCTTCCTGTGTTGCGCTGGTGGTCTTGAACCACTGGCCTCGAGTGATCCTCCCACCTCGGCCTCCCAAAGTGCTGGGATTACAGGTGTGAGCCACCGCACCCGGCCCCAACATTCAACTGTTTTTTTTCTGACAGTAACTAAGAATAGGATAAATGCCTCTTTGAGGCCTTTTCTAGTTTGTGAGGCCACTTGTCTTACTATTGATTGCAGGAGGACATGCATCACATTCATCTGAAGGTTGAATACATTATTTAATTGTGGCTTGCGAAGAAAGAAGAGCTAACGTGTGGTCATGTTTTATGCTATTTAGGATTGAAAATCACTCAGTCATGAAGCCATTTCTTTTCATTCTACTTTTGGAGATCATATTATGATAAGCTTTTCAGAAGTACCAATAACCTAGACTCAAGCCTATGTAGTTTGGACCTTCATGTCTTTACATGTGTAGAATCAAAGAACAGTAGGAGTTGGTGGATATGTGATGTGAGAAGCCTCACATCATTCTTGGAATATGTTGTCACTAGTATCATCAGTGGGGCCTCCATGCCCTGCTTGCCAACTCAGGAAAGGCGTGAGATTGAGGGATCTAGATTTAGCATTTATTGAGGAAACAGTGTTGTATAAACTATTGAAATTTTACATAAAAAAAACAGATCTGTTTGGGAAATGAAGATTTTCAAAAGAAATATGGTCCATTTTGAAAGAGATAATTACAGGATATATTTTAGTGTGGACTGGAGCTTACCAATCAGAATGATATTTTGACATTCATGGTGTCAAAAGGTAATTTCTTTTTGCATAATTTTCAGAGGTCTCTTCTGCAGATCTCAGACATCTACAAATCAGTATGTGTAGTAATAAAAGGAAGAATACAGATTATCAGACATACTGAACTAGTCTTCTTTTGGAATCACATCAGGAAAGGAAAGTTGTTAGTGTTTATGCTAGGTAGCTGGAAGACATCTTTGTGATATTTATGAAGATCATCCCTGTCAGGCAATCATTGCTTCTGCCAGAATGACTTACCCATTTATCTAATAAAGGGAAAGATCTAAATTCTTGAACATGTAATAATTCACTTGATACAATTCAGGTTTTTATAAACAAATCATATTAAAACCCCAAAAATTAATTAACAGGTGATAAACCTTGCTTTTACTTCCTTGTCCCATCACACTCATTCATCGATGACACTGACAATTATTGAGTGCTTTTGAAGTGCCAGAAGCACTTGCTCAATGATTCTGTATGGAAAGGGATGTTTGTTAATTGGGATGGTACCTCCCAAATAATGAAACATACACACTTTTGTTTTATTCCACAGCTCCTCCTTGAGTAAGATCCGGGCTTGAAAGGCCAACTTCTTCTAGAGGGGCAGATCTTTGAGGAGGAAGAGGCAGCTAGCTAGGAAGGGCTAGGAGGCTACAGAGGTTAAAAGTGGTCTGAGATTAGAGAGTATGGCTACAAGTGAGTGAGATTTTCTCTCATGTGTAAATAATTGTAAGAAGAGATTCTGGACAACATATGCAGAGGAACAAATGGAGGGATGGTCTTTAGTCAGTGGAAGTGGAAATTCATTGGATTATCCATGAGCCCATCTGAAATCAGCAGCCCGTTAGGTGGAAGCTTGAAAGAAAGAATTGTCGTGTTTGGTGAATATATCATGATTTTGGAGAAGGATGAGGGAAGAATCCTGCATCCTTTCTAGCTTTCTTGAGAACTTTGTATGAGATTCACTCTCACCATCATCTAAGTGTAAGTAGCGTGCCCTGCTGTTAGAAAATTCCACCATTTGCTAGCCAGTGGACATAAAGGGGCATCTTGGTTGTTTTTTTTTTTTTTTTTTTGAGACAGAGCCTTGCTGTGTTGCCCAGCCTGGAGTGCAGTGGCGCGATCTCGGTTTACTGCAAGCTCCACCTCCCAAGTTCACGCCACTCTCCTGCCTCAGCCTCCTGAGTAGCTGGGTTACAGGCATGTGCCACCACACCCGGCTAATTTTTTTGTTTTTTTTTAGTAGCGACGTGGTTTCACTGTGTGAGCCATGATGGTCTCGATCTCCTGACCTTGTGATCCACTTGCCTCGGCCTCCCAAAGTGCTGAGATTACAGGTGTGAGCCACCACACCTGGCCGCATCTTGTTTTCTTTATTAATTATTTGTATGTCTGAAAGTCTAGATATATATTTGTCTTCAGGAAAGGAAAGGTACCAATAGGAAATTTTGAGTAAGCCAGAGTATTCTAGTAAATGTAGGAATTATGCCAAGAAGAGCCAGAATTGCTCAGCACTAGTGATAACCTGGTGAATAGAAAGACCATCAATTATGTGTTCCAGAAATGATGTCAGCATTGCAAGAGGAGAGCTGACTGCGTAGGCTCATCCTCATTTCTCAAGAGAGTGTGCCTCTAAATGACCTACCAATTAGAAGCAGATGATAATGAAGCAAAATGATGTAAATCAAGATCTGAAGACATTTATGGCCAAGACTTGATAAATACAGAATTGGAGAAAGAAGACAGGAAACACCAGAGGAGAACAGCAAGGACTGTAGTTGTTTGTTTTTTGTTTTGTTTTGTTTTGTTTTGTTTTGTTTTGTTTTTACTGTGGATAAGCCCAACTGCATACTGTGGCGTTGAATCTTGGCCAGGCAATAGTTTGATTGCTGATTTCCTTAAAAGGGAAGGATTCTTGTGTAGGATTAAAGTAAAAGTAATTCCATGACAACTTGTTACTGAGGAAGACAGCCAAATACATATTTCATGAGTAACGAACAGTCATTTTGGTGGAATTTGGTGTGTTATGTAAGGCTTGGTGCTAGATTAATGCCCAGGTAACCACTTGGGGGACAATCAGTGTAGCCCTGTGAAAGATACAAAGTATTGCCTGCCTAAGTCTCAGTTTCTTCGTCTGTAAAATGTGTGTTTAAGCGGAGCTGTGAGACAATAAGAATATATATAAGGTGCTTGGCACTTAATAGTTGTTCAGTTTCTCTCTCTTGAGCATCCTCGAAGCTCCTTTTATTCATTTCTTTGATGTTGAATGAAAGAGAATAAATTTTGACTGAGCGATGAGCTTCATTTTTTGAAGGTGCTGATTCTTACCCCATTTTCAGCTACATTGACTGTATTGTTAGCCACTTGTTACCCATCTAGTGAAGCCATCTTCTATAGTGCAGTGTGTGTTAGTAGGAAAGGCTTATTTGGCCTTGAAGGGCTTATTTGGCCTTGATTGTGGTTTGAGGTTGAGCATATTAAGGATGAATAATAGCTGGAATGGTCCATGATGTGTGCTTAGCATCCTTCGGAATGTTTACGTAGTAATATTTAGATTGCTTCTGAGCACAAGAGAATACAGAACAAAATGTTATCTTCCAAATAAAGATCACAATAAGAAGAAATATTGCTCTTCTAGCTTGGCATCCTTTTTCTGCCATCATTTCCCTTTGCGTTTTCTTCCCATACCTTAGCTGTAGCCAAGGATACAGCAGTAAGTGTTGCTTGGTATTTAATCAAATTAAAACCTATGCTAGGTAATGCCTCATAGATTTTATTTTGCCAAGGTAGACGTTCGAATGGAAAAAGAAATAATGCATATTAAGGACTAAAGGGGGTACTCTTGTTTTCTTTCAAATATGATAATTAGTATAAAACTGTCTTTTTCCTGCCAGTTGGCTCATCTCATCTCCTAGCAGCTGTTTTAAATTCCTTAATTGTCTATTGCTTACTCAGCTATCATTTCACAAATTTCCTCACTGCTGCATTTTTGTTGAAGCAAATTCTGACAGTGGGGATGCTCACCTCACAGGCTGGGTTGAGCTGAGTTCTAGTTATCTTCTGTGAGTAACAGGATTAGCTATCATTAGACAGTGCACTAGGGTGAGGTGATGGTTCCCTAGGTCTCTGGAGTTGATTACTATAGAAATGGGCATCTGGTGGAGCCTCAGGTTGCCAATTGCATTACTCTTCATTTTACTGATGTTTAAATTCTGTTTAACCCAACGTAGACTTTTTTTATGCTTATAAAGGAATAGTAGTTTCCTGGAGGATTTGCAGTGTACACTATTGTATAATCTCATAGCTTATAATTTTTTTTCAGAATGAAGGAAGTGGGTATTTTAACCATAGCGTTTGCATTCCAGTATCGTTAACCATTTAAATACACTTTGTTAAATCTATCACATTTTCTGTTAAAATAATGTAAAATTCTAGTAGAAATTTTAACAGTATCTTACTGTAAAAATACTGTAGATAATAGCTCCTGAGATAAGACAGTCTGCTGCTTTCAGAAGCATCAACACAGAGCATTCCTCAAGCATTTGGTTTAAGTAAATATTATTGAAGCCTTACTAAATTCAATTTCAGATATTGTGCTCTTTGATAGCACATTGACAGCTTACGCATGATGCTTGCAAATGTCATCCACTTATTTCTTTTTTTTTTTTTTTGAGTTGGAGTCTCGCTCTGTTGCCCAGGCTGGAGTGCAGTGGCGCGATCTCAGCTCACTGCAAGCTCTGCCTCCCAGGTTCACACCATTCTGCTACCTCAGCCTCCCTAGTAGCTGGGACTGCAGGCGCCTGCCACCACGCCTGGATAACTTTGTTTTTGTATTTTTAGTAGAGATGGAGTTTCACCGTATTAGCCAGGATGGTCTCAATCTCCTGACCTCATGATCCTCCCACCTCAGGCTCCCAAAGTGCTGGGATTATAGGCGTGAGCCACTACGCCCAGCCCACTTATTTCTTAATGATGGGAAAACTGGTAATACAAGACCAAGTTTTTGTTTATATATCAAATTAACAACTTTCATATCTTATTTCATAGTCATGCATTGCAGGAATGTACGTACTGCATAAAGTAACTTGCTTTGTCATTTTTAAAAATCATAATACAGTCAGAAGATGATTAATAGATTTGTTCAAATTTTTATGCTACAATATGTTCTCGTCCCCATGTGAATAAATGCGACAGATCATTTGTAACCATTTTAATTGCTCTAATTTTACATGGACAATATTTTTGTATAAGAAAAGACAAAAAAGGCCAGGCCCAGTGGCCCACACCTGTAATCCTAGCACTTTGGGAGGCCGAGGTGGGTGGATCACTTGAGGTCAGGAGTTTAAAACCAGCCTGGCTAACATGGTAAAATCCCGTCTCCACTAAAAATACAAAAGAAATTAGCTGGGCATGGTGGTGGGCGCCTGTAATCCCAGCTATTCAGGAGGCTGAGACAGGAGAGAAAAAAAAAAAAACAAAAAAGAGAAAAGAAGTGGTCACTAGGTTTAAATGCCTAGATTTTGAAATCTCTTTGTTTTAACTCTCTAGTTTTAGGCAAATCACTTAACTTGATTGAATATCAGTTACTCTTACTATAAAAATGGGACCAGTAGTACTTTCCTCAACATGATCTTGAGAAGATTCACTGAAATAATGGTGAAAGTAACCCTATCACAGAATTTATAGTAGGTGCTAAAAATGCTGTGTACCTTCCTTTCCTTCCCTTAGAAAGACAGTCTCTTTTATTTATTGATTGTACTTTTGCCCCCACAGGGGGAAAAAAATCCCTGTTTCTTATAAAACTTTCTAAGAAATTCATGAATTTAGTATGGGCCCTCTAATTCTGACAAATAGAATATTGATTTTGAGTTTGTTGCTATAAATTTGCCAAATGAAACCAAAATTTTATGGTTTTCCTTTTAAGTCACTTCTGATATCTGGAGCAAACAAGTCTGTATTTATTACTAAGTAGTTTGCTAATTGCAAATCACTACCAACTTAACACAGATGTAGAAAGTGAGAAGCTGAGAGGGGGCCAGAGCATGAAATAAGTAAGTAGGTTAAGAATTGCCACACAGGCCATCATGCTTGCAGAGAAGAGTGTGAGACTGTCTGAGGCTGTGGTGCTGGTCACCTTAGCCTGTGTAAATTCTCACTTTCTCAGTTATCAGTGGAAGACGGGGGTTAATCGTTATTAGTCTGAACACATCACATTGCAATTATCTGAAAGCTAAAGACATGGAGTAAAGGAACTCTGAAGACACTACCTCCAATGAAACTGCTGATGCTTCGAATAGAATTTGGGCAGATGGAATGCTCATTTAGGGAGCAAATGACATGGACGGGGTGAGTCAAAGTGATAAAGGCAGCCTTCTTGCATTTGTTGTATCTTACTTATGTGTGAGTTCTGCAAAAAGCAAGCAAGACTAGAACCCTAGAAAAACAACCATTAGGTAGATTTAACTAGTTATAGTCAGTCAGAAAAAGCCAGTGTGTGCAAAGAGAGGAGAGAAGAAAGTCAAACAGTAAAAATGTAATCAACAGTGGGATTATTTTAGTTCACAGTTGTAATCATAGATGGCATTCCACTACCTTTGTCTTCCATCTGGACCAAGTATGGCTGTATCTAGAGGTTCTGTTGTACTATTTCTGTGATCCTTAAACTCTGATGGCAACCTGCCTTAACAAGGCCAAAAACCTACGCAACCCTGAGCCTTTCTTGCTAGTGGCATTATCTAAACATATGCATTTGCACCTTATCAGGCTTAATGAGGGAAAATAAATGGCTTTTGAAGACACTAATGGGAAATTATTATAAGTCAATGAAGTAAAAATGCAAATAGATTTGTATCTTAAGCGGGAATACTGCTAGAAGCTAACACTGAGTGAGATCTTGCTCTGTGCCAACCACATGCTATTGTGCATTAAAAGAGACCCCTGCCTTCCATATAGTATCCTTGTTTTACGGGTAGAAATCTTGAGGTTTAGAAAGGTAAAGTAACTCACCTATAGTTACATAGCTCATGAGCAGTGTAGCAGAGGTTTAAGGACACATCGTCTGATTTCAGCGCCCGAATGAAGAGCCTTTTACAAGGATGATGATTTTTGCAGCAACAAGACAAACATGTCCAGCAATAGGAAAAAGATTGTAAAGAAATGTTAATCCCTGTAGAGGGCACTATTCAGATTTAACTCACCCAGCATAATTTTCTAACATGATAAAGCAGACCTGCGCCAGCTACTGACTGTTTTAGATAGGTTTGCCTCTGGGGAAGAAAGTGCAGTGATTCGTGTAACCTACTGTCAGAGTTATTTAAATCTCAGACCTAACCTAGAATTTACTTTAATAATCTTTTATTATTTTCCTGTATATTCTTATGATTTCTCCCTTCTCAATGAATAATGAATTCAGCATAATGAATGCAGTTAGTTCTAGGCTTCTTCATATCTATATTTAATATTCAAAGCACTTTCTTCTCTTTTGTTCCTGATTTATCAAGATCTGTGATTGTGCTGTGAAAAGATGACAAAGGAGACTACCTGTTGGACCTGGAAAGTGCTGGGCGTTAGTTGATAACTTGGGAAAATGGAAGCATGATAGTTTGACCAGGGTTGGGTGCGGTGGCTCACACCTGTAATCCCAGCACTTTGGGAGGCCAAGGTGGGGAGATCTCTTTAGGTCAGGAGTTTGAGACCAGCCTGGCCAACGTGGTGAAATCCCATCTCTACTAAAAATACAAAAACTAGCTGAGTGTGGTGGCAGACACCTGTAATTCCAGCTACTCAGGAGGCTATTGAGTTGCTAATTCCAGTTACTCAAGGAGAATCACTTGAACCTGGGAGGCAGAGGTTGCAGTGAACTGAGAGTGCCACTGCACTCTAACCTGGGCGACAGAGTGAGACCCTGTCTCAAAATAAATAAATAAATAAATAAATAAATAATAAAAAAAAGTTTGACCAGAGGACTACCTCCATTGTCTTTCTTTCCTGCAATCCAGTTTAGATACCTTCTGAACTAACCATGACTTACGTGCCTGTCCGAGAGTACTGGCCAGAGTTAGGGTGGTCACATTAATTCTAGGCAAGGGTGACGATGAAGGAGTAGAGCATGTTTCCTTGAAGGACTGTGATGATGCTTTTTAGAGCTTATTACATGTTTGCTATCTCTCCCATCCCAAGCAGTCGGGGGTTTTAACTTTGAAGATAATAATAACTGTCTTTAGTGGGTGAATTTACGTCTGTTTTGACCCAAAAGATAATTTAGGATGACTTATGGAATCCGAAGCTAAATGTCAAATGTAATTAAATGTTACTGTTGTGTCTTGCTTTAAGAAGATAGCTGGTGAGTTCCAGCAGGGTTTGGGAGCTATTTGGATTAACTATTTTGATTCTTTCTCACATTATATAAGAGGTATTATCTCAGGCAGCACAGAAATTGTCCCTGGGGGACAGGGAGGCATCACATTTCAGAAGTATGTATAATATTTCTTCAGCACGTTTTTGGGCCTGGCTTTCTCAATATTTCTACCTTTTCTTGAAATCTCCGCTTGGATATGGCTCTGGAAGATGGCAGAAACACCATCTTAAAATATACATAATCTTTTTAAGAAATCAGTTTTGAAAAAGCAGGAGTCTCTTTTCCTGACGGTCCTTACCCAATATGCTTAAATTATTGAATAGGAAAGCTTCAGTATGACACAGCTATTAGCATAAGTGCTAAGGATTAAGAAAAAGATCTATCACAAATTATGTCTCCCTGTAGGAAGGTAAAGTTGTGCCTTTGACACCTACCCCTGGAAATCATATTCTTTTTCAAGATATAAACCCAAATCAGAATAGGGAGTGAGCTGTTTATATGAATACTGAATCTGATCAGCCACAGTGGCTCACACCTGTAATCCCAGCACTTTAGGAGGCTGAGGTGGGCATATCCCTTGAGGTCAGGAGTTCAAGACCAGCGTGGCCAACATGGTGAAACCCTATCTCTACTAAAAATGCAAAAAACATTAGCTGGACATTGTGCTGTGTACCAGTTGTCCCAGCTACTTGGGAGGCTGAGGCACAAAAATTGCTTGAACTTGGGAGACAGAGGTTGCAGTGACCCGAGATTGTGCCACTGCACTCCAGCCTGCACGGCACAGTGAGATTCTGTCTCAAAGAACAAAACAAAAGAAAAAGAATTCTAAATCTGCTCTGAATAGTGGAAGACAATGGGAGACATTTATCTTTGGTAGCAACATATTCCAAAGACTTACGAGTTTAAAGAAATCATCATTTTCCTAGCACTTTCTTCCTTTCTCTCTCAATCCTAAAATACTCTCTGGGCAATCAATTTCAGAATTCTTTCAAGGAAAGGAAAACTTGATTCGTCTGCCTGTTAACTACTACAAAGTGTGTAGATTCCTGCCGTTCCATGTTACTACTCAGAGTGATAACGAAACACCTATTATTGTCATTATCTAGAGAAAAGAAGCTCCTATACTGGATTAAATGATGTTGCTGTGCCCATAAGAAAGGCAGGTATTGGGTAGTAATGAAGGTATGGCATCAGGAATTTCTACTTTGTGTCTTTCATCAAAGTAGCTCCCTCCTCCCCTTTTTATCCTGTAGGAGGAAGATGTGGAGTGAGAGAAGAGCTCTGATCTGTTTGGGGAAAAAGTATCACAGCCTATTAGTTAGAAGCAATGAAATTGAGACAGCTTCGGGACTCCATTAAGTGTGTGGTGTTTAGGCAGACTGTGTCCCTAGGTAAAGTGTGCTGTTGAAGAGGATAGTACACAATGAAATAATTGGGCTTGGGAAATCAACTGGGCTTCAGCAGCCTCATATCTCCTTGTGGGGAATGGGAGAGGGAGCTACAGCTTTCCCTCCCTTCTTTTAGCATAAAAGCTATACTGAATAAAATAGAAGGGAATTTCTTGCTGAGTAGATGGACTGTGAATATATTTCGTATAACACAAACAATGGATATAATTAAATTTTGTCTGGCACAGGAAGGATTCAGAGCATGTCACTTGGAACCCCCTCGTGCCATGTTCTTCTCTAGGCATCTGGATATATGGTTGCAGCAACTGAATAAAAATATTCAGATTTGATCAGTAATGGCAGCATCTATAGGGACATGTTTTAATGCACTGATGTGTATGAAATTAGGTTCTTAAATAAAACATTATTCCTGGATATTTTCATTTCAAAAGATAAGCTGAAATTCGCGAACAGTGTGAACTAGGCTGACTTTTCCCACTGAGACTTACTGATAGGCAAACTTTTGTGGACATTGTGGACACTGGTTGAGGGTAGGCTCACTAGTTTCGGTGGTCTTAATGGTCAGCTGCCTGTAGAACTTGTGAAGTAAGAAAAGGTATAGCAATAGCAGGTTCAAGGTTCAGATAATTGTTGTTCTCTCTTAAGAAAAAGGTTTTGAGCAGTTGTCCTCTTTACACTCAGTGTATGTAATGATAGTTTGGCTAAATATGAAGAAGAAAGAGAACATTACTACTGTTTATTAATAACTTTTCTTTGTACCACACGTTTAGCTATTCAGGCACTCTGTGTTTGTGTGTATACATATACATTCTCTTATACACATTTGCGACATGTGGTAAAAGGCCCTACTTTTTGGAGTCAGAAATTGTGCTCATTTCTGTATCTGCCACCTTGTAGCTGTTGGCTCCTGAACAACAACTAAACCTCTTCTTTGAACATCAATTTTCTCAGTAAAATGAGGGAACTAGACTAAATAATTGCCAAAATTGTTAGTCTACACACACACACACACACACACACACATTTTGTACTTCTAAAGGCACTGTATAAATGTTGTTCGAGCATTTTTTATATACTTGTATGTCCACACACAACATTTTAAAATAACATCAGTTATTTTCCCTCTTTTATGTTTTTATTTTCCTAATAATTCATCCCAGTAATACAAGATAGTGGCATCCAGACCCCCTAATCTGAGAGGAATTTGTTGCCATTTGAACAAGGAATGTGTTGCCTCATTCACGTTTTCAAAACGATACAAATACATTCTTGTATATCTTTAGGGGAAACATATATTCAATATTTTAACCAGAGTCCTCACTGCTGTGTTCGCACATTGTTAATATCAGGTTGTTTGCCTAGATGTTCACAGTAGAAGTACAGGGATGTAGAAACATGGTCTTTCTTCTCCAAGAAGTCATTTTTCTTTAAAATTTGTGAAATAAATGAATTAATTAATAGAGCCAGCCTTTAACATAGTAATCCATTTTGCATTATTCAGCTTTGATTGAAAGAGACAGAGAAAATGTGTTGATGGGGGATGGGGGGTAGAATGGGAGATAGAGATTTCTCAGAATTAACAGGGTGCTCTATAGCTCAATAATAGGCCCTGTATATATAGCAGGATAGATTTATAGATAGTTAAGAAAATCTTAAGTCTAAAGGTTGTAATTCCCTTAGAATTCCTGTAAGTTAATTGTTTTTCCCCCACTGTAATGCATACCCTTGAAAGGCAGGAACTTTCTGTTTATCATTGTATCCCAAGGGCCTATCATAAGCACCTGGTAACCAATAAATGTTGAACTGATATATGAGATTTTCCTGATCTTAGAGATTAAGTATTATCCTCATAGTCTAGGGGAATAAAACATCCACACATCCAAACCATAGTAATTCTGTTTCCATATTCTGCTATCTATGGCTTTCATTATTTTAAATATTCTAAACTTACAGAGAGCAAGACTAATACTTTAAAATTTTATTTTGGCCTATAAGGAAAAAAGAGCAGGTTATTTGAGTTTGGTGACTATGTCCACCACTTTGGTTTATCACCGAATTCACAGCAGATACTAAGAAGTATCTACAGTGTTGTGTTTTGTTTGGTTGGGTTTTTAAGACAGGGTCTTGCTGTGTCACCCAGGCTGAAGTGCAGTGGCATGTTCATAGCCCATTGCAACCTCGAACCCAGAGTAAATGGATCTTCCTGCCTCAGCCTCCCAAGTAGCTGGGACTTCAGGAATGCACCATTTGTGCCTGGCTTTTTTTCTTTGTAGAGGTGGGATCTCACTCTGTTGTTGCCCAGGCTGGTCTTGAACTCTTAGCCTCAAGTGACCCTCCTGCCTCTGTCTTCTGAGTAGCTGCAATCATTTAATCCTTTAATAGTCCCACCAGTCTATTATTATCTCTATTTGACAACTTATGAAACTGAGGTCAGATAGGGCAAATGCAGTCATGCACCATGTAACAACGTTTCAGTCAACAACAGACCACATATACAGTGGAGATCCAATAAATTATAGTAACATATTTTTGCAGTACTTTTCTGTGTTAGACACACAAATACTTGCCGTCGTGTTACTGTACTGAATACCATAGTTGCCTATGTAGGTAACAGTAACATGCTGTAGAGGTTTGTAGCCTAGGAGCAATAGGCTATCCCATAGAGCCTAGGTGTATAGCTGACTGTACTATCTAGGTTTTTAAAAGTATACTCTATGAAGTTTGCAGAGCAACAAGATCACCTAACAATACATTTCTCAACTTATGCCCATTGTTAAACAAAGCATGACTGTAATTGACCTAAGGTCACACAGCTAACAAGTAGTGAGGTTTTAAACTAAGGCCTTTGACCAGTGCTATTGATCATTACAGAGTGGTACAAACATGGTAGCATAAGCTTTAAGAGGAGGGAAAACTTGGTTCCCACGGCTTTATCAGGGAAGACTTCTTTTTTTTTTTGAGACAGAGTCTCACTCTGTCGCCTAGGCCGGAGTACAGTGGCACGATCTCGGCTCACTGCAAGCTCCAACTCCCGGGTTCGTGCCATTCTCCTGCCTCAGCCTCCCGAGTAGCTGGGACTGCAGGTGCCCACCACCACACCTGGCTAATTTTTTGTATTTTTAGTAGAGACGGAGTTTCACCATGTTAGCCAGGATGGTCTCAATCTCCTGACCTGGTGATCCCCGCCTCGGCCTCCCACAGTGCTAGGACTACAAGCATGAGCCACCACGCCCGGCCAGGGAAGACTTCTTAGAGGAGGTAGCAGTTAAGCTAGCCCCTAAGAGTAAGTCATATCTTGAACTGAATGTGTGCTAGAGTTAGAATTATAGAGGATTAGATTCAGAATACAAGGCCATCTGTTTCAAGTTCCTAATTTGCAGAGGAGAAAACTGGGATCTGTGAGGTTAAATAACTTGTTGTAGGACATATGGCTAAGTAATTGGCATTAGAACTGTTCTCTTCCCTCCTCTATCCTGTGTTTTCCCTGCCCCCGTCCGTTATGCACACTAGCTCATGTTAAGTCTGGTTTTTCATGAACACTTTCTAATAGGAGTTCCTAAAAACATTTTACAGCTTGAAAGTGGAGGTTTTCTTGTGTATCTATGTATGGCGATGAGGTTAAACCAGGAAAGGGTCAGGGCAGGCTTGGAAGGAGATATATGGAGATATGGAGAGACAGTTTGTTTTTTCCTAGCATTTTACTTTATTGTTACCTCTGTTTCCTTCCGTAAGTGTAGATAATTGAGTGTTGAGAGAAAGGGGGCAAATGAAATTCTAATGAGAAAAAAATGCTTTAAAATTCCACAAAGTCTATGGAATTTCAGCCTCTTAAGTAACCTGGGATTTTTTTTTTTTTAATTTATTTATTATTATTATACTTTAAGTTGTAGGGTACATGTGCATAACGTGCAGGTTTGTTACATATGTATGCTTGTGCCATGTTGGTCTGCTGCACCCATCAACTCGTCATTTACATCAGGTATAACTCCCAGTGCAATCCCTCCCCCCTCCCCCCTCCCCATGATAGGCCCCGGTGTGTGATGTTCCCCTTCCTGAGTCCAAGTGATCTCATTGTTCAGTTCCCACCTATGAGTGAGAACATGCGGTGTTTGGTTTTCTGTTCTTGTGACAGTTTGCTAAGAATGATGGTTTCCAGCTGCATCCATGTCCCTACAAAGGACGCAAACTCATCCTTTTTTATGGCTGCATAGTATTCCATGGTGTATATGTGCCACATTTTCTTAATCCAATCTGTCACTGATGGACATTTGGGTTGATTCCAAGTCTTTGCTATTGTGAATAGTGCTGCAATAAACATACGTGTGCATGTGTCTTTAAAATTATGCTGCTATAAAGACACATGCAACCTGGGATGTTTTTAACTTTCATTAATGTTTATTGCCAGTGTCCTTCCTGCCACCCACCTACAAGGATGTCACAAGGATGAAATGAGGTCATATATGTGACCACACACTTAGGATACAACTGCCACATATTGGCAGTCTTGTCTCTTCCTTGGGCCTACACTGTACCTTGCCTCAAAATGTAGTACTATCAGGTAGTGTTGATGTTTTCATTAGCCAAGTGGTTATATCAGATTTATGCACTGCTAAATAATCAATTTGGGACTTGGGTAAATACTCATTGGAAAAACATTTATCATATTCTGAGTGCTTCCTGTTAATCTTCTCCTCCTCAGATAGCAAGCTACATCTGGGACTTAAGGTGGATTTTTTTCCTTATTTTTTTCCTTTGTTTTACCCAATGATTTAAAATATAAAACTAAACCTTTTTCAGTAAAATCTGAATCAGCAGATACTTACATTACTTTGGCATAGGCTTTTTATAGACTAGCTAGAAGAATACAGTAATTAGCATGTGCATTTCCTCATTAAAATGTCATTAGTGAAGGCTTTGTTCTTTTAAGATCCTCCAAATAAGGTTTATTGCATTGCATTCCATCACTAATATTTTACCAGGAGTCAGATATCTTACTTAGGTGTGTTGAAGCAAGGATTACTTTGGACTTTCTATCAGGTAATGACCCAAGAGCAGACCTGGAGACAGATAAATCTCTGTGCTTACATTGGGTGGGCCCTACTTTATATATTAGTAATTAATTGCCAGTCTCTTCGTATACTGTCCACTCAGAATCTTTTAGATATATAGACATTTAGCAAACCTAGACTTGCTTGAAAGAATAAACTGTTATCTGCACTAAACTGTTTCTTTAGTTATCTTGGTAGGATTTGATTTGAAAAAAATGTATGAAGAATTAAAAGAAAATAAATTTATAATGTAATATAATCATTTGAGATACAGTATTATGCAGGAATAAGAACACAGGCTTTAGAATCAGACCACTGAGGATTCAAATTCTTGCTTCATCATTTACTGGTTGTGTAACTTTGTGATACTGAGCCTTTATAAACCTCAGCTGTCTGAATGTAATACAGAAATACCAGTGGTCCATACCTTATAGGAATGTTTGAGAATTCAGTTAGATTACGCATGTAAAGTATTTAGCACTGCTGCCTGGAATATATGATCTATTAATACATTACTGGCTGGGCGTGGTGACTCACACCTGTAATCCCAACACTTTGGGAGGCCGAGGAGGGTAGATCACCTGAACTCAGGGGTTCAAGACCAGCCTGACCAACATGTTGAAACCCCATCTCTACTAAATACAAAAAATTAGCCGGGCATGGTAGTGCATGCCTGTAACCCCAGGTACTTCAGAGGCTGAGGCAGGACAATCGCTTGAACCCAGGAGGCAGAGGTTGTAGGGAGCCAAGATTGCACCATTGCACTCTAGCCTGCGCAACAAGAGTGAAACTCCGTCTCAAAAAAAAAAAAAAAAAAAAAAAACCCACCACCACCAAAAAATTACCTTTATAATAGAAAAAAAGAGTGTGTGTATTTTCATATGTATTCTATATGTTTTCTTGTTACACATCTTTGACTTAAGAAATCCTAACATTAAATTTCAAAACAAATAAGAAGGTATTTAAGGAGTGGTCATTAATATCATTAAATGGCTTAAGGCAAAGTTTCTTTAAAAAGTCACCTACATGATGTATTCAAAATAAACTACTTCACTTAGTCATTTTAACATTATTTCTGCTATGCAGAGTGACTAGCAACTTGAAGGAGCAAGTTAGGAAATGCCTTTGATGACCGCATGAAATCACTAGATTATTAAATAACTGGAAATAAACTGAAAATTATGGAATCGTCTTTAAGGCTTTCATGGCATTTCAGTATTTTAGGGTTGCAGTATTCCAAGGATTTTCAGAGTAATTGCATGTCATCCTTTGTGTGTTGTGGGCAAATTGGGGTTAGCTAAAAGTTGGTCAGTTAAAAATAAATTTAAGCATCTACTCTGAGCCAGGCATTGTTCTTTTTTGTTGTGAATATAGTGCTGAACAAGAACAGAATCCTTGCTCTCAAAGAGGTAGCATTCCAGGGTAAGAAAATAGGTAACTCATGAAGAAGGAAATGATTAATTCAGATACTTGTGAGGCTATGCAGAAGATAACCTAGGCTAACGTGATACAGTATGGGTGGTGAGGATCTGAGTTAAGGGGAGACCTTTTTTTTTGCAGGTTGTTGGGAGGAGATGCAAGTGTTCCAAGCAGAAGAAAGAACAAATAGAAAGTCCCCGATACACTAACAATCTTGGTGTGTTCAAGGGACAGGAAAAAGGCCAGTGTAGCTGGAATTTGGTGTTCAAAGCAAGAGAGGAGATACAAAAGAAGATGACTCATGCAGAGCCTTTGAAGGCTGTGGGTAGAATGTATGTTATATGGAACTTAGTTCTAAATCTAGTTGCAGTGGATTAACCTGGAGAGTGATGCAAACTGAGTTTTACTCTGAAAAAACACTATGACTGTTGTGTGGAGAATATGCTCCCAAGTGTAGAAGCTACATCACCTTGCATGGGCCAAGAGAGATGGTAGTAGTTTAAGACTAGCATTGTAGCAGTGAAATGTAAAGTGGTAGCATTCAGGCATATTTTGGGTAGAGATTTGACAGAAAGTAGGTGGATTGGACATGGGATGTAAAAGAAAAAGAGGAAGCAAGGATGACTTCCAGGAGTTTAGCTTGAGCAACTGGATGGCTGATATCATGTGCAGACATAGGGAAAGGTTGTATGGGGAAGAATTTATAGGGTATGAGGGTGTGAAGCAGGGAATAATTTTGTTTTGACATGTTGTGAAAGAAATGCCAGTTGACAGCTAAGAAAAGATGTCATCTGGGCAGTTAACGAATCTAGGAGATTGGGAAAATGTCCAGCGTGGAGGTATAAATGTGAAAGCCATCAGCATATGGGATTGAAAGCTATGGGGCTGTTTGGATTACCTAGGAAGATAATGTAAATAAAGAAGGGGGCTCCGAACAGAGTCTCATTTATAATATCCTGATAAGGAAGAAGACCCAGTGAAGGAGATGAAGAAGGAGAAGCCAGTGATGTAACACAAGCATGGGTCATGGCAAAAGAGAAAAAGGTGTTTCATAAACAAGGATGCTTGGTATGGCCACCCGTGTCAGTGCTGCGAAGTTGAATACGATCAGGACAAAGAATATTCATTAGGGCTTTCTATTTCTCCTTTACTACAACCCATTAATGAAACAAAAAATTAACCTAGCACCCAAGGTGTTTCTTACAGTTGGTGTCTCCAGTATGTTTTAGTATCATTTGTTAATTATTTCCCCAAACTAACGTTCAGCTTCTTTCTCCAAAAAAGAAGAGATTTTTTTTCCTGGTTCTGCTCGTTGGAATCCTCCCCTCCACCATGATATAAAAGTAATGGTGCTTATTGTAAAAAAACAGAAAATACAAGAAAATAAGGGACAAAATTTTAAAAAGCGAATTCAATTCTGGGAACAACAAATGACATTAGGGATACAGGAATTAAACCGTGGTGCATTCTGTCTCTAACCTGAATTTTATGGTCATTTTCTGGGAACCTTTCCTCCCCATGGTACTTGCATAGCTTTTGTCAAGAATAACACTTCTCACTTCCCCACCTCCTTCTTCTACATGCAGATGCTGCACTTTTCTGGGTGAAGTTTTAGCAATGCCTGCCTTCTAAAATGAAAGCATTTTCTCCTCACGATTAGCATCTGTTTATAGAATAGTTCGTATTTTCGTAATTAGATCCTGCATCGAAATGCAAAGGCTGCTATGTAAAAGGATAATGAATCTTTATTGCACAGTTGAAATCAGATTTGTGCAAAAGGCACTTTGAAAACAGTAATAAGCAGAGACATGTATTAAATCACCCAGATAAGGCACCCACTTTATATTTTCTATTTATAAATGGAAATTATGACTACCTAGTGGATTCCATATGACATTTCCTATTACCAGCAAAGATTTTTAGCTTTGACCATAAAAGTTATCTAAATTCAAAAGCCTCTGTGGATTCATGGCTCTAAGAATACTTCTGGAAGGGGCCGTGACAGAGTGGAAAGGGTCCTTTGTCTTTTTCTTTTGTGTGTGTATGCATTCTGCAGAGGGGAAGGTTAGCAAGTGGTAGAAGAAAAAAGCCATTTGAAATAACCATGATAAGATCTAATCAGGAAACTCAGTGTCCATTACACACATACAGTAACATTTTAAGACTCTTCTGGTTGGGCTTCTTGAGAACCAAGCTCATGTTCTTATAAGCTCATCCTTACATTTTCCCATTGTATGCATCATTCATGGCAAACATAGGATTTATTCCCAAGCTAAACCTGTTCCTTGGGGATTTGTTATATTTTACCTCCTTGGTGAGCCTCGGAAAGCTAGAGCATTGCTCTATGGAGAAAGGAGGAGGGCGGCATTGGGAGGAAGGGTAGGAAAAAATTATTGGAAAGCAGAGAAAGTCAATGTCAAATGAACTGCCAAGGATGAATATTACGGCTGCTGGGAACCTTGGAGAGTATGGTGTGTCTTATGTGTCTATTTCACAGTCGGTGCTTCATGTAAGATGGCAGTCTCGCCTGGACCGTGCTTAGTATGGATTTACTCTCAGGCATGCCAGACCATTTTAGCATTACTAAAGGAAGGAAAGCCTATGTATTTCCCCGTATTAGCAGACATATCAAAAGAGTATCTTTTAAACCATTTTCTTTCTGTCTTCTTACGTTCTTTCTGTCTTACTGCAACTCCTCCTCCCATCCTGATTTTTTTTTTTTTTTTTTTTTTTTTTGAAGAAAAATGACTTTCTGGCCGGGCATGGTGGCTCATGCCTGTAATCCCAGCACTTTGGGAGGCTGAGGCGGGTGGATCACGAAGTCAAGAGATCAAGACCATCCTGGTTAAAACGGTGAAACCCCGTCTCTACTAAAAATACAAAAAATCAGCTGGGCATGGTGGTGGGTGCCTGTAGTCCCAGCTACTTGGGAGGCTGAGGCAGGAGAATGGCGTGAACCTGGGAGGTGGAGGTTGCAGTGAGCTCAGATCGCGCCACTGCACTGCAGCCTGGGCGACAGAGCTAGACTCCGTCTCAAAAAAAAAAAAAAAAAAGAAAAGAAAGACTGACTTACTAAGAGAGCATTATACAGGCCAGGCGTGGTGGCTCAAGCCTGTAATCCCAGCACTTTGGGAGGCCGACGCGGGTGGATCACAAGGTCAGGAGATCCAGACCATCTTGGCTAACAAGGCGAAACCCCGTCTCTACTAAAAATACTAAAAATTATCCAGGCGTGGTGGCAGGCGCCTGTAGTCCTAGCTACTCGGGCTGTGAGGCAGGAGAATGGCGTGAACCCGGGAGGCAGAGCTTGCAGTGAGCTGAGATCGCGCCACTGCACTACAGCCTGGGCACCAGAGGGAGACTCCATCTTAAAAAAAAAAAAAAAAAAAAAAAAAAGAGAGAGAGAGAGAGAGCATTATACAGAGAACAAATTGAGTACCTTTTTTTAGAATGGTAGAGTGTCAGTAACCACTCATCCTGTGGGGGGAAAGAAAAAGGCTTCAAACATTGCGCACTTCTGACCCTTCCATGAAAATAGAGGGACCTTATTTAAGGCTAGTTTTGTGGTGGTGGAATCTGAGCACTGCTGAGTGTTAACAAAAGGGAATGAATTGATGCCATATTTAGAGACCAAAAATGCCATCATTTTCACCTGCCTGAAGTCTTCTGTTGTTTTCCCTAGTTGCTGCCTTGCGCTTTTTCCGCAGTACAGGGAGAGAAATCAGTTATCTGGCTGTCTAAACTCATGGCATCTGCTTAGCAGTTTCACCAGCTCATGGTTGGGACTCATCCCTCTGTCAGAATCCTTTGCGCCATTAGAAGGGAGGCTGGGACCAGGCTCCTGAATTGATTTGCATACTTCCACTTTACCTAGCTCAGACAACATATGGCCATGTGGAGCACTTGGATTTATTTCTGTTTCCTCAAATTAAATTCCTGAAAAATTGGAGAACTCCACAGTTTGTTTTGTGTTACAAAAAATTTTAGTTCCTTTTTTGGTCGGCAAAGCAACACAATTTTGGCATTAAAAAAAAAAATCTCTGGATTACTTTAAAAAGAGAATGTTGATTTGATTTGCTTCCCCCATAAAAAAATTTATGTTGAATCTTAAAACACTGCATCATGTTGCAAAATGTCCATTTAGGCACACTGAATAGAAAGTATCATCGAGTCATTTTTATTCTTGTAATTCAGTAATTTTGTATCTTTTGCCTTTTTCTTTTTCCTTAATGTTAATTGTGTAACTAAATGTCTCAAACTTGGGACTTTTCACTTTACACATCCCTGTGTAAAAATACGTAGAATCAGTTAGAAAAAAATAAGACTTAGTGTTAATAGATCAGTGAGGCGGGGGACTATACTTAACAGTAGTATGTTGTACATTTCACAATAGCCAGAAGAGAACAATTCAAATGTTCTTAACATAAAAGATAAATATGTAAGGTGATAGGCATTCTAATTACTCTAATATGATATTTACACATTATATAAATGTATCAAATTACCACATGTACTCCCCATTAATAGTATTGTATATCAGTGAATTTTTTAAAAAAAGAAATAGATATAATCATACAATGAATAACTGGATTAATGTGAAATGATACAAAAAGTTACCATTTTAGGCTGGATGTGGTGACCCACACCTGTAATACCAGCACTTTGTGAGGCTGAGGCAGGAGGATTGCTTGAGGCCAGGAGTTTGAGACCAGCCTGGTTAACAATACTAGACCCCCTTTCTAAAAAAAAAAACAAAAACAAAACAAAACAAAAAAACCCCAAGTACAGCAGCATGTGCCTGTAGTCCTAGCTACTCAGGAGGCAGAGGTGAGAGGATCACGGATCACTTGAGGAGTTTGAGGTTGCAGGGAGCTATGATCCTATCACTGCACTCCAGCCAGGGTGACAGAGCAAGACCCTCTTTCAAAAGAAAAAAAAGAAAAAAGTTACTATTTTAAATGTACTTGAACTTTGAACAGTACTAATATATGAAAATCATCTCATCTTCTTTAGGAAATTCTTTGTTGCCTAAATTAGGGATAGGTATCATACACTGTGGAATGAGCTCTAAAATGGTGGCTCCTAGATGGGAAATAGTTTTATTTGGGTACTCATGTCTTCTCTCTTAAGGGATCTTAGGAAGAGTCTACATGATAAAGAAGAAATAGCATGGGTTTTAGAGTCAAGAGGCCTGAGTTTTAATTCTCAGGCTTCATTTGTCCTTCTGCAGTGGCCTTAGCAAATATTATAACCTCCCTAAAGTTAGAGTTGCCATGGTAATCGTACATACAATGTTATCATAAGAAAAAAGTGAGATAACAGATAATCAAAGTACCTGGGAAGTGTTTGACACTTGGTGGTCTATAAATATAAATATCACTTCATTCCTGAAGGTAACTGCAGCGCTTTTGAAAGGTTCATTTGATGCTCACACAGGAAGATTAGACCTAATTATATATTTCTAGGGTCTTAGAAATGGGGAGCTAGATTTTTCAGACAATATACTGTATTTTGTTTTTCCTCCCTTTTGCTTTAAAACAGAAGGCAATTTGTTTCAAACTCTGTGCTCCAAACTGGTGGCTTAATTAAGCAAGTTTATTGACTGTCACAGAGGCTGTGGTTAAAAACTGGCAAATATCATGTGACTATATTAGTATCTCTGAGCAAATAAAGGGAAAAGACAGGATTCCACCCAACCACATTTTTTTTCTTTCTCTTTTCTCCCAAGCTCATTCTTGCACTGCAACATTCCACTTATAATCTGTTAATTAAATCATTTCACTCCATTTTATATAATTTTTAATTTAGCATTCATTTTCAACTTAGCTTTTGGCTTCATTTACTGATAATAAACAGTGTTGCATACAACACATGTTCCACAAAACACTCAGTCACACACATACAGATGCCAATAATTTTTTCCAGTATGTCAGGCATATTAAAATTAAAGGCAGCATCTCCCCTCACCCTTTCCATTACTGAATGTGCACCCTGTTTGAATAATACATACTCCCCGACAGCCAGCAGTGGTCTAATGTGTAAAAATTATGTGTAGCGTGTCACTAGTACCTTTTTGAAAATTCATGGTTTTCTCAGACATGTTCTGTGGAAGGTTTCTGGAATGGTCACTTCGTTACCTTGGATCTGTTTATTTGGCTTAATGTATACAAACAGTAATACTTTCTAGACTTATTGCTTTATGGGTTTATAACTATGTGATAGTTATTGAGAAAGAAAACTCTAGTGTAGCATTCAAATTACTTTTCTTTTATTTTTTGAATCATAGTCTGAATTCTAAATATATGAATATCTTTAACCATAGATGATATCCAAAAGTTTCCAAGACTGCAAGCTCAGGGGTTTATGGACCACTTTTAAAAGATAGGTACTAAGCAAGGCACTGTGGCTCATGCCTGTAATGCCAGCACTTTGAGCATCAAGATGGGCTGATCACTTGAGGCCAGGGATTCAAGACTTGCCTGGGCAACATACTGAGACCCTCGTCTCTACAAAAAGTACAAAAATTAGCTGGGTGCGGTGACATTTTTTAGTCCCAGCTACTCAGGAGGCTGAGAGGAGAATCCAGGAGTTTGAGGCTGCAATGAGGTATGACCATACCACTGCACTCCAGCCTGGGTAGCAGAGTAAGATCCTTTCTCTAAAGAAAATAAAAATAAAACATAGATACCTGTGTTGTTGTTATAGCCATTCAAATCCTTAGAATTCATTTACCTTCTCTGCTTCTGCATATTATTTTGTCTCCTCCTAATTAGCAAAATTCCACAGGGCCAAATAACACCAAATATGAATAGTAAATTTTATTCTAAGGTCAGTGAGAACTGAAAAATGTTAGGAGCTGACTCAATCAGATTTGTTTGTATTTGGAAAAATACTACTCTCTGGAGAATGTTTTGGAATGTTTAGCAGAATGGTTGGAGAGACATACTACAGGAAAGAAATGATGGTAACCTGGTTGGCAGTGGGAAAAGTAAATAGTGAATTACTCTGAGAGCTCTTTGGGGGTGAAATGGACAGGACTTATGATCAGTTGAACTTGAGAAAAGGAGAAGCATCAAGGATGATGTAACTCTTAGGTTTCTGGCTTTAGCAGTTGTGTAGGTGGTAGTAATTTTTCATGGTGAAGATGATGAAATATTTTTTGTACCTGTCTCATGATTGCTTTCTGTACATCAAGGACAGAGGTCATAAGCTCGTAAAATGCATGGTATTAGAATTCTTACATATAGAATATCTTCTGTTTTAGTTTAATAATACAATTTGGCTTAAATCACAGACTTTCTCTAATCTTTGTTTTGATTGTCATCTACTGAGAGCTTAAGACAGCAACTCACAGGTTGGCCCATTGAGAATCTGACAAATGAAAAATTTAAAAAAATTCAGAATCCCTATATTGTAGCCCAGCTTTCTTTAGCACTTCTATCCTTGAATGCTAGGGCAGTGTTGTATACTGTGAAGATCTTTGTAGATTTTTCTATTCTGTAACATTTTAATAGTTCCATTTTGGGTTATTACAACTGTTCAGTCCTCCCCATACCTCAAATTATGGATGTTCTCCTTCAAGTCCCAAATTTCCAATGTGCATATGTTTCATCTTATGTTTAATCTGGACAGAGTGTTGGAACGAAATGTGGACCCTGAAAGGTGGATGACTGGCTTGAAGTCTCAGCCCTACTACTTGCTTAATGTTTGATTTGCTAATCCAGACAATTATAATCTGTTAATTAAATCATTTCACTCCATTTCATATAATTTTTACTTTAGCATTCATTTTCAACTTAGCAGATGCTCCTGGTGTCCCACCCATACCCCTCTTTCCCTTCCACTTTAGTTCGCACTGGCCCTCCTTCTTCCCGCTAGGCCTTATATTCATTCATCTTCAGGGTTTCTCTGGTCATTGAATTCTGCTTTGCCTAAGGAGTAGGCAGGAAGTAGGTGAAATGAACTGCTACCTGAGGAACTCACAGTCAATGACTAATGAGAGTTGTATAAATACACCAGCTCCCTTGCTGCTTAGGTGGGATGACTTTGAGGTATACATTCTACACTGGCTTCTGGAGTCCTCCCAGTGGCATTTGCTTCTAGTTGCCCATAGTGGTAGTTGGCTGAATAATTACATACCCTTTATTCCCTGTCTGCTGTCATGATCATACTTTCCCACTCTCCTGCTATTGTTTACCTCCTAAATAAACTTCTCATTGTCTGCTTCTGGGAGAACCCCAGACTGAGACAACCACTGTGAACATTGGTTTCCTCATGTTTATTTATTATTATTGTATTTTGAGACAGAGTCTTGCTCTGTCACCCAGGCAGGAGTGCAGTGGCGCGATCTCAGCTCACTGTGACCTCCACCTCCCAGATTCAAGCGATTTTCGTGTTTCTGTGGAACCTCTTACATAGGCTTATTTTTTTTTCCGGCTACTACCACTATTTGGACTAATTATTCGGAAGTTTTACTTGCAAAGTTTCAGCTTTTATTATCTAGGAAAAATGTTATCTCCACAGTTTAAAATAAAATCATAGAGAAGACAAGTTGGTTGAGGATATTGGTTTGCAGTCTTCTGTCTGTGTTTCTGTCTTCTGAGCATTCAGATGTTCCTATCCTTCTTTCCACTAGTGTTCACATACCCTGGGATCTTGTGTTGTATGCAGTCACTCTCAAGGCAGGAACTGGAAGATAAAGTATGTGGGTGACATGGACTACTTAGAAGGAAACTGAAGTTTACATGTTGAGCCCAATTAGAAGCAGCTGAAGAGAGGAGATAAAAAATTAACTGAGAAGTTTAATAGGCACTTAGAGCATGGTGGATGAAGCTGAGGGGCACCCACTTTTCATTCCCTAGTTCATTCTAGTTGAACTTTCTTAACTGCAAAGACTAGTGAATGAAAGCCTTTATTTCCCAGTCTATCTTGAAGCTAGGGTTCTGGGTGTGAATCAGGTAAACTTGCTCAAGATTTGAAAGGTGGACATGAGGTAAAGGTTATTCATTTTCAGCTTTAGCTCTTTTTATCTGATTAGCCAGGGCAGGAGAAGTATGATTTTTCTGCAGTGATGTTTCAGTTTTCAACTCAGCTTCCTAGATGTTGAAAGGCAGTTATGCGATTTCTTGATCCCAGGTTGCAGCTTCGCCCGTGTGTTTGTAGTTGGGTTGCTTCAACAATGGCCTTCTGTTTATGGTAGACGAAAGGCCATACTTTAACCTTGTCAAGTGATTTTTGTAAGAGGTTGATTCTCTGTATTAAATCACTTCCTATAGAAAATTTCTCAAGTGTTTTCTAGTGTGTTTTTTGTGTTGTTTTGTTTTGTTTTTTACCAGAACCCTAACTGATATAGATGGTTGAAGCATACTTTATGCTGTAAAGGTCCAGACCCAGATAAAAACGAGAGACAAGAAAGATGCAGAAAGATGGTCTGCAGACTTGCCCATGCATACACTACTCCATTATCTGGTGTCTACAGGAAAACAAAGCAACTGCTCATTAAGTAGCAGGGCAGCTGATGCTTTAGCGCTTGAGGTCCTTTGTCATAGAACTTCTGATTCCTCTAATTCATACACCAAGGGGGCAGTGAGGCATTTCTCTGGTTGAATGCTACATCATTCCTGACTTAGTGCTTTGATGAGATGACATCTTACTTTTTTTCTTATCTTAGAGATAAGGTGAACATAGGAAAAGGAGAATGATTTGCCCAACCTTTGACTAAAGGAGAAAGGAAAGATTTAGAGTCCAGTGCTTCTGACTTCCCTCTGATGCAGTAACAAGGATAATATGAGTGTTTAATATGCTGGGGCACAGTAAGATGGCTCTGAAGGTATGCACAGTAGAGAAAGCCATGGTCCCTGCCCTCAGGGTTTGTGATCAGCCACTGAGGCACACATTTCCACTTCCTGTGTTCCATTAATTATGCTAATTTTCCAACAAGCCCCAGCCCCACCTCTGTCAATTATTTTTGTCTCAGCCTTCTAATTACAACATTATATGACCATTCAGACTGGTACTAATTAAATCATTACTTAATTCACAAAGTGTGTGATAATGCTAATGCTTCTTGTCAGCTGAAATTACAACATGGCACCTACTTTCTTCATTCTTGGTAGATGGGGCCAAGGGGTTGCTCTTTTACCAAACATCTTTTGCTTACCCTCTGATAGCCACCTGACCATCAGCCAGAATCTACCCTCTTCCAAAACTGGGAAAACAGTGCAGTGGACCTAGCAATATGTACCTGTAGTTCATCACTATCATATGAAATCATCATCCCAGTTTTGTTTGTGGAGTAAATCTTGATACTCAAGGAAAAAAAATAGTAGTAAGATTCGGAGTACTATTTGCTACCATTTTTTGTCATTTTGTTCTACGTATTATTTTTAACAGAGTAAACAGTAGCTTGTCTCTTTTTCTCATTTCTAAAACAGATTTGTTTTCCACTCAATTAGACTTGTGATCACGAGAACACAAAGTAGTATTTTTCTCCTTCTGGAGAGAGACATACCGTATGATGGGCAAATTGTCAGGAATAATTATACCAAATGATGGAATAAAATCCAATGGAAAACATCTCTCTCATTGCTAGTGATACATTTTTATTTAAGACACAATGAGCATCAAGCACATTTATGACAAGGTGAAATTGACAAGTGGCCCTCTGCCATGATTTTATTTTTAATTGCTAGTAAACTAATTAGCCAGAACAACATGTTGTATAATCCACAAAACTGTCGCTCATGCATTCTCCAATAAAAGCAAGATATATGATGTGGAAAAGTTCTCCTTTAAGAGCTAGCCAAAAAAAAAATTATTTCAGAATTGTGAGTATATAGACATCACAGTAAAAGATGTCTCCTCACCAATGGAAGAGCATTTGTATATAACATTTGTTTTGAGATCTGAACAGAAATTAAGAACAAACAGTAATTTATTTTCTTTCTTTCTTTTCTTTCTTTTTTTTTTTTTTGAGAGGCAGTCTCACTCTGTTGCCCAGGCTGGAGTGCAGTGGTGTGATCTTGGTTCACTGCAGCCTCTGCCTCCTGGGTTCAAGCAATTCTCCTGCCTCAGCCTCCTGAATAGCTGGGAATACAGGTGCTTACCACCACACCTGGCTAATTTTTGTATTTTCAGCAGAGACGGGGTTTCACCAGGTTGGCCAGGCTGGTCTCGAACTCCTGGTCTCTTGATCTACCCGCCTTGGCCTCCCAAAGTGCTGGGATTACAGGCGTGAGCCACTGTACCCGTCCTATTTTTTCCCTTTTTTAAGACCAAAGTGTGCATCAAAATAGCAACCAGTTTCTTACATATAATTAAGTTGTATGTAGTTGAGTCACATTATATCTAAGATATACTTCCTAGGACTAAGACTTTACAGTCAGTCAGTACTTACTTAAGTGTATAAGGCTTGGCAACCTTTTCCTTTAAAGGGACAGATAGTAAATATTTTTGTCTTTGTAGGCTGTTCAGTCTTTGCCACAACCACTCAGCTCTGATGTAGGGCAATAGCAGTCATAGATAATGCAAAAATAAATGTGGCAGTGTTCCAATAAAACTTTATTTATGGACACAAAAATTTGATTTTATGTAATTTTCATTTGTCACGAAAGATAATTCTTTGATTTTTTCAATCATTTAAAAATATAAAAGCCATTCTTAGCTCATGGGTTATACAGAAGACAGGGGTGTGGATTTGGCCTACAGGCTGTAGTTTCCAACCTTTCCTCTGTGCCTGCTGCATGCCAGCAGTCACTCCTCATTCTTTAGTATCTGATGTGTATCAGGCAGGGTGCTAAGCGTCGAGGGATATTCAGAGATACAGCAAAGTCCCTTCCCTGATGAAGCTTACAGTTGAGCTAGAAAGGAACCGTAGATGGGACGGAAACACATATTAGATGTTAAATGGTGTCCCTCTGTGACAAAAGCCACCATTGCTTTACAAGTTTAAGAGAGGGAAGTCACTTCAGCTGAATTAGGTGTTCTGCGAAGTAAGACATGACCTGGCTAGGTACAGGTGCATGAAAATGGTGGGATATCAGCTGCATCCTGAAGAAAAAAACTGTGGACTTTTGAAAAGGCAACAGAGCATAATGCCTTATTTTAGAGGAAGGGGGAACTGAGGACGGCGAAAATGTCAACCATGAGTCACTTATTCCTATCATTTTCCCCCCAATTCTTTCCTTCATGTCATCTCATGTAAATTTAAAACATACAGCAGTTTTAAAGAATGTTACTGTTAATACCCAAATACCTACCACCTAGATTCTACTATTACTATTTTGCTATACTTGTTTTATTGTATATCTGTCCTATCCTTCTTTTTTAGAGTTCTCATCTCACTCTGTCACCCAGGCTGAAGTGCAGTAGTCACTACAGCCTGCAACTGCTGGGCTCTGCCTCCTGAGTGGCCGGGACCATATGTGTGTTTCACCACCACGGTTGGCTAATTGTAAATAATTTTTTGTAGAGATGAAGTCTTACTATGTTGCCCAGGGTGGTCTCAAACTCCTGGCTTCAAGCTGTCCCCCTACTTCAGCCTCCTGCATTGTTGGGATTACAGGCATGAGCCACCACACCTGGCTGCTTAATTGTATATCCATCCTTCTATCTATTCGTTAATCCATTTTATTTTTGGTTTATTTTAAATTAAATTTCAGACATCAGGATACATTTTCATAAATATTTAAGCATGCATATCATTAACTAAAATTTAATGTTGGCTTATAGTTTTTTTCTTTTGGTGTAACATTTATATACAATTAAGCGTACCAACATTAAATGTACATTCTCTGAGATTTGGAAAGGCTGATCCTTTTGTAGCCTAAATTGGAAGATACATAAAGTTATCATCACCTCAGGAAAGTCCTTCTGTCAGTCCTTGCCCCCAGCCCACCCCTAGGGGAACCACTACTCTAATTTTCTCTGCTTTAGATTAGTTTGCCTATTCTAGAATTTCATATAAATGGAATCGTACGGAACCTAGCATTCGGTGACTCATGCCTGTATTCCTAGCATTTTGGGAGGCTGAGGCAGGCGAATCACCTGAGGTCAGGAGTTTGAGACCAGCCTGGCCAACATGGTGAAACCTCGCCTCTACTAAAAATACAAAAATTAGCCGGGCGTGGTGGTGGGCATCTGTAATCCCAGTTGCTCGGGAGGCTGAGGCCAGAGAATTACTTGAACCTGGGAGGCAGGGGTTGCAGTGAGCCAAGATCACGCCATTGCACTCCAGCCTGGGCGACAAGAGTGGAACTCTGTCTCAAAAAATAATAATAATAAAATAAATAATCTATCATTTGGGTTTGGCTTTTTATCATATATTTTGTCTTTACTTGCTTAGTATCTAGCAAGGATCTAAATGCAATTATTTTGCCAGAGGAAAGTATATGTTTGATTAAGGAAAACATAAAAAACAACTTTGTTTAAATATCTGTATGTATAATCTTAAATAATTGTAAAATTAAATTACCTGTGGATTAAATTTTTCACATTAACATTACTTAGTCTATTATGCTCCCACATTTTACATATTTATGTTATTTAATTAAAATCTTTGCAGTAGATATTTCCTATTTTGAAGAAGAGGAAACTAAGACAGCAGATAAAATAATAAACAATATCATTTCCTAACCTCTTACTGTTGCCACTTCAGTGTCAGGGAGGAAGAGGGATAGCAAATGTAGGAAGGGTGTTTGCAAGGTGAATGAAGGTGAAGCTGCTTTGTTACATGTTTTCTTACAAAGAAATGGATAGAATGTAGGAGTAGAGAAATTCAATAGGAACATGCAAAATTTGTCTGTTGTAAAAGAAGGAAGAAAACTAGAGAATTTAAGGACTATTTTTTAACATTTATGATTAAAATATTGTGAAACAATGTCTTTTTAAAAAGTGGTATTTTTCCTGTAGTATAACACAAGTTTTTAGAAACTAAGGAATCACCGTATCTTCTTTAGTAAAAAGCTATAACTGGTAGAATTTTTTTTTTTTTTTTAAGGATCTCAGGATACTTCATGAACCTCAAAAGACTAACTCCTCTGCAGTGTTCGGAAATGACTCCATGAATATCACAGTTCAAGGTTCTGCTGCTGCTTTTAGAAGCCCCCAAAGTGTGAAGAAATCTAGTACAATATATAGCAAGAGGAGAGCTGGCTTTTATTGCTCACAATAGGAATGTTCCCATCTATCTGTTTGCAAACCAACTCATAAAATATTTGAATGTTCTTCACTCTGCTTTATGATAATATTTCTTGGCTTGGAAATTGTTTTTTGTTTTTTTTTTTCTTCGTTTTGTTTTGTTTTGTTTTGTTTTGTTTTGTTTTTGAGATGGAGTCTCGCCCTGTTGCGCAGGCTGGAGTGCAGTGGTGTAATCTCGGCTCATTGCAACCTCTGCCTCCTGGATTCAAGCGGTTCTCCTGCCTCAGCCTCCCAGGTAGCTGGGATTACAGGTGCTCGCCACCACACCCAGCTAAGTTTTTGTATTTTTAGTAGAGACGGGGTTTCACCATGTTGGCCAGGCTGGTCTTTGAACTCCTGACCTTGTGATCCTCCCACCTTGGCCTCCCGGAGTGCTGGGATTACATGTGTGAGCCACTGCGCTCAGCTGAAATTTGCATTTTCATTGTTTTTCATGGTTAATAGATCATCCTTATTTAACAGTGAATGCCATATGTGTTTGTGACACATGGAAAATAAGTAGGCAGCATTTAATGTCATTTGGGAAGCAGTGCTTATAGTGGTTTGGTTTACATTTCTCATATAGCCATGCGCCGCATAATGCTGTTTCAATGATGGCATATGCAACAGTGTCCCACGAGATTATAATGAAGCTGAAAAATTGCTATTGCCTCATGACGTCATAACCTGGTAAGGTTGTAGCGCAACAAATTACTCTCACTTCTGGGCTGATGCTGGTGTAAACAAACCTACTGCACTGCCAGTCATATAAAAGTACAGCATATACAATTATGTATGGTATATAATACTTGATAGTAAAATACTATGTTACTGTTTTACGTATTTACTATGCTGTAATTTTACAATTATTTTAGTATACTCCTTCTACTAGTTAAAAAGAAAAAAGTTAACTTTAGAACATCTCAGGCAGGTTCTTCAGGAAGTACTTCAGAAGAAGCATTGTTACCATAGGGGATGGTAGCTCCATGCGCATTATTACCCCTGAGGACCTTCCAATGGGACAAGATATGCAGCTGGAAGACAGTGTTATTGATGATCCTGTTCCTGTGTGGTCCTTGGCTAATGTGTGTGTTTGTATCTTTGTTTTTGTTTGTTTGTTTCTTAGAAGGGAGTCTTGCTATGTTGCCCAGGCGTCTTGAACTCCTGGGCTCAGTGATCCTCCCACCTCAGCCTCCCAAGTATCTGGGATTACTGGCATGCATCACTGTACCTGTCTGTGTCCTAGTTTTTAACAAAAACATTTATAATGTAGGCCATGTGCAGTGGCTCGCACCTGTAATCCCAACACTTTAAGAGGCCGAGGTGGGTGGATCACTTGAGCCCAGGAGTTCATGATCAGCCTGAACAATGTGGTGAAACCCTGTCTCTGCAAAAAATACAAAAATTAACTGGGCATAATGGCATGTGCGTGTAGACTCAGCTACTCTGGAGGCTGAGGTGTGAGGATCACTTGAGCTCAGGAATTAGAGGCTGCAGTGAACTGAGATTGTGCCAGTGCACTCTAGCCTGGGTGACAGAGTGAAGCCCTGTCTCAAAATGCAATGCAATGCAATGCAATACAATTTAATAGAAGAAAGGTTATAGAATATGGATATAAAGGAGGAAAGTATTTTTGTACAGCTGTACATTTTTAAGCTAAATGTTATTAAAAAGGAGTCAAAATTTGAACAGTATATAAAGTAAAAAAAATTACAGTAGGCTAAGGTTAATTTGTCATTGAAGAAAGAAATTTTTAAATAAATTTAGTGTAATCAACACGTATAATGTTTATAACATCTCCAGTAGTATATAGTAATGTCCTAGGCCTTCACATTCACGCACTGCTCGCTCACTGACTCACCTAGAGCTACTTCCAGTCCTGTAAGCTCCATTCATGGTAAGTGCCCTATACAGGTGTACCCTTTTTTAAATCTTTTATACTGTATTTTTATTGTGTCTTTTCTGTGTTTAGATATGTTTAGATAAACAAATACTTGCCATCAGGTTACAGTTGCCTACAGTATTCAGTACAGTCACATGCATAGCCTAGGAGCAATAGGCTATGCTATGTTGCCTAGGTATATAGTAGGCTATACCATTTAGGTTTGTCTAAGTGTATTCTATGAGTTCACACAATGACAGAATCACCTAATGACACATTTCTCAGAACATATTCCCATCATTAAGCAACACGCGACTGTGCTTAGTCTTTTACACCGGCTTGGTCTTCCTTGTTAATTGAAACTCTATGTTTCTTCTCAGTTTAAGAAGCTTATTTCGGGACTAATTTTCCCCCTTTTAGAATAAGTTTCCCACATCACTTGGTTATATGACAAAGCAAGTCAAATCACTGTCTCTTTTTGGGTTTAATATGTCCAGATGCAAATTGAAGAAATAAAATCCCTTAGATTTTTCTGTATCTTGTCTCCCTTCCTCATTTTCTGCAGAACAGTTTTTAAAAGTTAATTTAGGAAATCTCTAAAATATTAGATTAGCATGACTTCAGAGCTGTAAGGTTCCTGAAAAGTTTATGTAGAAATGTTTTTAGTGCTTGAATTTCTTTTATAGCATCTTGGTGGGTAGTCATTCTGCCTAAAGGAGAACTGAATTCATCCTGTATCCCAGGAACTGAATTCATCCTGTATCCCAGGAACTTTGTCATATAAAAAGTTATAATCCGTTCTCGTGCTTCAGATGTTGAAGGCCCAGTGAAATTCTGCAAGATGGCTCCCACTTGAGCTTTGGACTTGCAAGTGGCTAGGAAGATGTTGGTCCTTTAATCTCTGTACAGAGATTCAGAAGTAGTTGATAGTTTACTAATGAAAAATATTATATGTAGCAAGACACAAGCAAAAAAAATCAAAAACACTGATGACATATATAAGTTATTAACTTAAGGAAGATTATGGTACTTGAAAAATTATTTGACAAAAAAAGATCGTATTATGAACTTTTTCTGCTCTTTTTTTCTCAAGTTAGTACCAATATAAAATGGCTGTGTTCATCTAATTTCTTTTCTCAATTTGGTTCAAGATTTGTATAGCTCCCGGTGGTAGATTTTGCAGATGTATTGCATGATTAAAGTGTCCATCAAAATCTTACAGTTGGTAAACAGTATTAAAAATCCATCTCCAGCCTCTGTAAGCTGTACAGAGAGCTGTGAATACTAGAAGAAATGGAAGCATTTTAATTAACTCAAGTAGAACTAATCAAAGCAAAGCAACCAGTTTATTCAATTGAACATGTAAATGTCTATTCATCCATGACATGGCAGAACATTTATGTCATCTTATTTAAAGCTATTCTGTTACTTGTATGATTATAAGCTATTGTTCAACCGGGAACTGAATCTTGTAAAGGCTTCCCCACCCCCCTTTTTGTTTTTTTGAGAGGGAGTCTCGCTCTGTTGCCCAGGCTGGAGTGCAGTGACGCAATCTGGGCTCACTGTAAGCTCCACCTCCCGGGTTCATGCTATTCTCCTGCCTCAGCCTCCCAAGTAGCTGGGACTACAGGTGTCCACCACCATGCCCGGCTAATTGTATTTTTTTCTTTTTGTATTTTTAGTAGAGATGGGGTTTCACCATGTTAGTCAGAATGGTCTGAATCTCCTGACCTCGTGATCCACCCACCTTGGCCTGCCAAAGTGCTGGAATTACAGACGTGAGCCACAGCGCCTGGCCCCCTCTTTTAATAATTACATATTCTAGATTATTTTTTAACATGGTTTTTGCTGTATTCAGGCCATTTCGGATAACCCAGCTTTTTGCATGAAAGAATACACAGACTTAGGTAACTTGGTTCAGCCACCTGCCATCACCTCTTTCCTTCAAAGGGTTTTCTCTTCTTCATTTCTTCATAATAATTCTTAGTAAATATCTGCTACATGCTGGGTACATGTATTCTAAGCATGTTATATGCAGTATATAATTTAGTTTTTGCAACTATATTGTTATTTTTTCCATTGCATGATGAAGACATGGAGGAAGAGTGTTGCATAGTGCTGTAAGTGGTAGAAACAGGATATGAACACAAATCTCAAAAGATCCATTGTGTTGAAATGAATTTGAATTGTGCCAAAGGTGATTGACATTAGACACTGGGAAGAAATTTTTGAAATGAGTAGATGCTCTAAGAAGCCTTTTAAGTGAGTACAGCTAAAAGGGGTTGGGGTGAAGGTAGTTTCCTGGGATTTTTTATTACCATTAAGACATCTAAAACCTGTATAAAATCCCATTTTTCATGAATTAGTTACATTCTTACCTTGAGCTAGGAAGTTAAACTAGATGGCTGTCTGAAGACCCCGGTAATACATTTAATACAGTCTTACATGTTTATAAAAAGTGGAAACAATGATTCTTTTAACTTTTAAATATGAATTTTTATTGCAACAATAATTAGAAAATATAAATAATACTACACCCCTGCCATTCTAATATAACACTTAGTTTTGGGCCTACTTTTTTCTAGTCACTTTTCTCATGCACTTAAAAAAAAAAAAAAACTTTTTATTTTTAAAAGCTTTACTTAAAATGTAATGTATTATATATATATATGTCCGAAAATCTATCCATGTTAAGTGTATAATTCAATTAGTTTTAGTAAATTTACAGAGATTTGTAACCATCACCACAATATGATACAGAACATTTGCATCATTCCAGAAAGGTCCATGAGCAGTCTCTCTTCTTCCCCATTCTTTGATTTCTTAAAATGGAAGTGTCTATTACTGGTTTACTGTTTCTTCCTTTCTAACATAGGTGTTTATGGAACTTCTTTAGCTGAAGTAACAAAACTTTATATATTCTATTTTTATTTTTATTCTGTTTAAAATATCTTCTGACCTCTCATGTGATTCATTCTCTTAATTCATTGGATATTTAGAAGTCTATTGACATGTGTTAAAATATTTGTGAATTTCCCAGATTTTCTTGTTGTTTGTTTCTAATTTAATTAGCAATACAGAAAATATACTTTATGTGATATTAGTCATTTTAAATGTATAGATAGTTATGGCCTAGCACATGATCTATTTTGATGATGTACCATGTGTGCTTAAAAAGATTATGTACTGTACTCATTTGGGGTGGAGGGTTCCTAGGTCAATTTCTTCGATGATGTTGGTCGAGTGTACTATATTCTGGTTGATTTTCTATCTAGATGTCCTGTTTATTATTTAGAGTAGTATGTTACAGTCTCCAGTTATTCTTGAGTTGTTTGTGTCTCCCTTTAGTTCTGTTAAGTTTTGCTCCATCTCTTTCGGGGTTTGTTGTTAGGTATATACATGTATATCATTATTGTATCTTCTTGATGGGTAGACCCTTTTGTCATTATAAAATCTCTGTTTGTCTCTAGTAACAGTTTTGCTTTAAAGTCTGTTTTGTCAGATAGTATTCTCACTCCCCTTTATTAAACTACATTTATTGTTCACATAATATTTTTCAATCATTTTTTAAACTTATTTTTGTATTTGTAAGTAAAATGTATCTTTTAGAAAGCATATCGTTGGGTTTCTTTTGAAAAAAATCCAGTTTAACAGTCTCTTTTTTTTTGAATTTTAAATTTATTTATAGTTAATATTATTGATTTGATTGGATTTATGTCTCCATTTTGATTTTCATCTTTTTTTGTTCAATTGATTTTCCTTTACTGCTTCTTTTGTAATTAAATAGGTGTGTTTTAGTGTATCATTTTTATTACTTAGTTCATTTTTGCTCTATGAAAATTTTTTTTCTGAATGGATTAGGGTTTACAACATGCATTCCACCTTATCACAGTCTATTTTAGTTTAAGACTGACTTTGTATTCAACTTTCAGTTTAATACTGACTTTGTATTAAAGTTTGCAGTAGTATGCACAAACTTTGCTTCACTATAGATCCATGTCACCCTCTTTTGTGCTATTATTATCACATACATCTATATATCTTATATACCTAACAAGGCAGTATTATTATTATTGCTTTGTATAACCTATGCTTAAAGAAGTTAAAGCAAGAAAATAGAAAAATGTATGTATGATTTCTTTTAACATATGATAACCTATATGGTTACTGTTTCCATTACTCTTAATTTTTTAAATGTGGAATTGATTTATGACTTGGTAGCATTTCTTTGGCACATATAACTATATTCTTTCCCTCTTTGTGCCATTATTATTATATATATTGCATCTTTCTACATTATGTGTCCTACAACACAATTTTACAAGTACTGTTTTATGCAGTTCTTTTTTAAATCGTTTGAGACAAGAAAAGACAAAAATTATGTAGTCTTCTATAATTACCTGCACAGTTACCTTTAACAATGTTTATTTTTCTTCATGTGGATTTGAATTAAGGTCTGTTGTCATTTTCTTTCATCGTAATGAACTTTATGTTTTGTGAAGCAGTTCTGCTAACAGTGAATTCTTTCAGTCTTTAATAGGAGATTTCTTAATTTTGCCTTCATTTTGAGGAATGTTTTTGCTAGATACAGAGATTTTGTTTGACAGCTGTTTGTTTCTTTGAGCTCGGGAAGACATCCTCCCAATGTCTTCTGCCTTCCATTATTTCTGATTGGAAGTTGGCTGTTCATCTTATTTTGGGTGCCTTGTACATAGTGAGTCATTTTACCCTTGATACTTTCTAGATCTCCTCTTTTTCTTTGCCTTTCAACAGTTATATATGAAATGTGTAGATGTGGATCTCTTTGTGTTTATCCTATTTAGAATTATTTGAGAATTTTGGAAGTTTAGATTAAGTTTTTCATTAAATTTGGGGAGGTTTTTACCATTATTTCTTCAAATACTTTTTCAGAACCTTTTTCTCCTCTTCTTCTTGGAATCCTCATTATGTGTATGTTTGTTATATTTGATGATGTGCCTCAGGTCTGTTATGTTCTGCTTATTTTCTTCATTTTTCCCCCTGTTCTTCAGATTTACAACCTGGATCAATCTGTTTTGAAATGCACTGATTCTTTCTTCTGCCATTCAAATCTGCTGGTGAGGTTCTCTAGTGAATTTTTTATTTGTTGTTGTACTTTCAAATTTCAGAATGTCCAGTTGGTTCTATTTAAGAATTTCTACCCTTTTGCTGATATTCTTTATTTGATGAATTATGACATCATGCTTCCCATTAAATCTTCAAACTTTTTTGGAAGGGGATCTTTGAATGTGTTTATAACAGCTGATTTGAAGTCTTTTTCTGTTGAGTCCATCATGTAGGCTCTCTCAGAGATAGTATCTATTGACTGTTTTTTTTCCTTTCGGAATGGTAAATTTTTAATTTTTGCATGCCTAATATTTTTGCTGAAAACTGAACATTTTAGATAATATATTGTAGCAACTGTATAATCTGATTCCCCATCTCTTCCCTCACACATACTTACAGTTAATGGTTGTTCCTTTTTTGTTTTTTTGTTTTTGCTTGTTTTGGGTTTATTACTTTAGTTTCTTACTGCAGTGATTCTATGGAGCATGTTTCCCGCATAATGTATGGCTGCTGTTGTCTCTACTTCATTGCATTTGCCACCACCCTTACCACTTATATAAGCCTAGCCTTCTAGGGACCACCCCTGAAGTCAAAATAGTTTAGTGCTCAGTTACAGATTGGCTAGAGATTGTATCTAAACACTTAGAACCCCTAAATCACTGTCTTCCACTTTTATGATGGATCCATAAATGATTTGGGGAATGAATCAACAGTCAGCCTATTTACCAGTCTGGCCCAAATCTTCATTTTTATGTTGTAAAGTCTCATGTTCAGCAGAAATAAGTAGCTTACTAAGGCTTTCTGCAGGCTCTCTGAGCAAGTGTGCAGCTTTGTGCATATGCATAGTTTTCTAGGCCATCAGAGATAAGTAGGATTGCATCAATGCCCTCTTTCAGTTCCTGGATTTGCCTATTAATTTTCTGACTGGCCTACTGGTTTGTTGCTTGCTTCAATCAGTTATGAGATGTCAGGGTAGCTGCAGTGTTGTCCTTTCCTGATTGTTTGCATTAAGATCACTATTGTTTTTGACAATGCCCTTTGTCATAGAATTTTCCATTTTATGCTCCACATAAAATCAGTCATTTCCAGGATCAGAGCCTTCATCTTCACAGCACACCTACCGTGACAGCACTTCTGCATCAGGAAGCAGGGGTGGAACTGGGGAGTGGGAGTAGCACCACACTAAAGTGCTATAGACTCTCACTGTTGTCAGTGAGGTTCAGTTAGTTTTCTTGAATAAACACTTCTCAGTTTCTTGTGTGCCTTTGGTCAATTTCCAGTGTCCTTTAGAGATGGTTTTTGACAATTTTGTTCTGTTTTCTTGTTTATTTTTGTGGCAAGGATTTGCCAGCCTCCTCACTCAGCCATTTTGGAAGGTCTGCTGTCTTGGGTATATTGTTGTTTAGAAACATACATACTACGAAGTACACTCATCTTGAGTATACAGCTAAAGATTTCTTACATGTGAAAACACACTCATAATCACTACCCCGATTAAGATACAGGACATGTCCAATACCCATTAATCTTTCCTTCCTAGTCTTCTTCTTTCATCCCAGAGTTAACCACTGTCCTGACCTCTGTCATTACAGATTATTTTTTGAAGTGTGTGTGTGTGTGTGTGTGTGTGTGTGTGTGTGTGTGTTTTGAGACGGAGTCTCACTATGTTGCCCAGGCTGGAGTGCAGTGACACGATCTTGGCTCACTGCAAGTTCCCCCTCCCGGGTTCACTCCATTCCCCTGCCTCAGCCTCCCGAGTAGCGCCTGCCACCACGCCCGGCTAATTTTTTTGTATTTGTAGTAGACATGGGGTTTCACCATGTTAGCCAGGATGGTCTCGATCTCCTGACTTCGTGATCTGCCCGCCTCAATCTCCCACAGTGCTGGGATTACTGGCGTGAGCCACCGTGCCCAGCCTAGGTACGAGTTTTTTTTTTTTTTTTAGTTTTTTGTCTTGAGAGGGAGCCTTGCTCTGTTGCCAGGTTGGAGTGCAGTGGTGCCATCTCGGCTTACTGCAACCTCCGCCTCCCAGGTTCAAGAGATTCTCCTGCCTCAGCTTCCCAAGTAGCTGGGAGTACAGATGCGTGCCACCATGACCAGCTAATTTTTTTGTATTTTAGTAGAGACAGGGTTTCACCATGGTGGCCAGGATGGTCTTGATCTCCTGACCTCATGATCCGCCTGCCTCGGCCTCCCAAAGTGCTGTGATTACAGGCATGAGCCACCACACCCGGCCTATAATCTGTGTTGTTTTTAAACTTCATTTGAATGAATATTTAAAATATGTACTCTTTTTCATCTGGCTTCCTTTACTCAACATAGTATCTTTTGAAATTTATCCATGTTTTAGATGTAGCAGGGATTTTTAATTTTTTAAATTGCCATGTAATACTTTATGAATAGATATGCCATGGTTTCCTTATTGTGGGACATTTGGGTTATTTCCAGTTTGTGGCTATCATTAATGAAGTTGCTATGAGCATCCTCCTCTTTTTCTTTCTATGAGCATATATACGTACAGTTTTAACATGGTCAGCAACATAATGCATGTGTAATTTGGGCTCTTGCTCTTTTTTTTTTTTTTTTTTTTTATTTGAGAGACAGAGTCTCACTCTGTCACCCAGGCTGGAGCGCAGTGTGGCACCATCTTGGTGCATTGCAGCTTTCCCCTTCCAGGTTCAAATGATTCTCGAGCCTCAGACTCCCCGGTAGCTGGGACTACAGGTGCATACCACAATGCCCAGCTAATTTTTGTATCCTTAGTAGAGGTGGTCTTAAACTCCTGACCTCAGATGACCTGCCCACCTCAGCGTCTCAGAGTGTTTAGCATTACAGGCGTGAGCCACTGCACCCAGCCTGGGCTCTTGCTTTTTTAAACTTAGCATTATATCAAGTGCTTTTTCTTGTCTCTGTCATTGTCATGACAAAAGTCATTATTTTTTCAGGTAGTTATACCGAAAGTTATTTCCATTTCTTTTTTTAGAAAAAGACAAAGGCCTGTGTTTAATAATTACTCTTGACAACACAGGTAGCAGTTGATGCTCCGTTCAATAAATCTTTGTTTTCAACTTTTAAAGAAAAACTCCAGAATTGTATGCTTTTTAAAAATAGTATTTGATTCAAGGTTAAACAAAACATACTGCTTTTTCTGCCCCTTTAAATGTTCCGTAACTCTATGCAATTCACATATTAGTAGTATCACTTTTTAAATGTACAAAAGCAGGCATTACTGAGAGCCTTCGCCTCAAAACATTCATTTGAATGCCTTTTTTTAAAAACATATTTCATATTGGGTTAGGGGAAACTTAACGTTTGGTTTTGGATATAAATGAAGCCATATGACCTTTCATATTTAACTGAAGGAGCTGAATCCCTCTTGCAGAAGCTTGTGATGTTGTTGCTTTGCTCACTTTCCTACCCTCCCTCCCATGCCATCCAACACATGTGCACTTATGCTCATTCACATATACCTCGCAGGCTGGCTGTGTCCTGGGACCTACACTTCACATGGTACTTGGAAATATTTTCACTTGAGGAAATGGATATTAGAATTGCAAAGGTATAGGAATTGTATACTTTTTTCCTAACTATACTGTGGTTTTTCTTTTCAAGCATTGTCGAGATTTCTGATGGATAACAGTAGCTATGAAGGACACAAGGAGAATTGGAGGGAAAGGAATTGCTTAATGGACCTCACATAATTGTGACTATGACTCCAGGTCTGCTGCGTTTAGAGATGGAATTGCTTGCAGATACATTTGTCAAATTTAACTTAATCCCTTGGCTTTTATCTGATGTATATTTTTTCCATTAACACAGTATACCTTTCATCTCTACTTTCACACAAACAGTGTCTAATTTTTGGTGGACTTTCTTTTCTTCTTTTTTGATACCAACATTATCCCCGTAGGGTCCTAGTCAGGTTTTAGGCTGTGGAAAGAAGACCATAAGAATTGCCAAAGCTGAATTTCCCATCGCTGGTAAAAAGATGCTCAAGATGCAGAAGGCCTGAAAAAAACCGGGCATAAAATACGTGGCATTATAGCCCTATACTGGCTTTAGTGCAGGGGTTAAATTTGCTCAGTGTCTGTCATTTCACCTTACCTGATTGTCATACAGAGTGAGATCATTGTCCAAAGGTTGATCGCATGGAGATGTATGTGCTTTTGAAGTGATCAAACTAAAAGAGAAAACAAAGCTCATGGTTGAAGTCATCACACCTGAATACCATCTTGTGATGTGATGGTTTTATTGGTATGAATTCTAACCAAGCTGTGGGCATTTAAGTCACATTTGTGGATCAGAAGCCATAGATATTTGCACTTCTCATAGGCTGTGCTTTTCTGATACTTTGATCATTATTATATGATGACTAACATATAGTATTATATTAATGTATTATATCATATTTATTTAGATCCCAGAATGGATACTAAATGGGATAAAGCATATGCCAAGATGTTTTAGATCTTGGGATTATTTAATTTTTTTTAGAATTGGCATTCATTGAATGTCATTCACGTTTCTCGTTATTGCCTTATGAAAATTTCTCATCTCTTCTCTCAGTATTTTCTTTTCCCCTGTGAGATATCTGTTTTCTTTTACACTTTTTCATTCTTCTATCAAATAGTAATAATTGCAAACATTTATTGCATGTTTATGTGTGTACCAGGTGCTATGCCAGTTGTTTCTATGCGTATTTTCTCAGTTGCTATCTTAATGATTCTGTGGTATTTTTATCCATGGTTTACAGATGAGGAGACTGAGCCTCTATTGGTCTCTTTCCCTCTGTAAAGATGAACTCCTTCTGTCTCCTTAAACTGAGCTTGTAACCTGGAGCTCTGATTCAACAGCCCACGCTCCAGTTTGTATTTACTGTTGGGCTATTTGGGTGGTGGTCCTTTGAATGTTATTGTGCTAATGGAGGCCTAAACCTTGAATCCCATTAATGGAAACCTCTTCACATCTTTACTGCTTGTCCTGGGATCTTCACACCTAGAATATTGATCCTTGCTGAGGAATTTGGAAAAAACAGAGGCAGAGGCTGGAAGCTGCTCACCGTCCTATGCCAGGGCAGGTAATGTCCCTAATGAGATGGACTTATACCAGTGGAGCAGTGGTGGGGAAGCAAAAGCGTGGTGTTCTCTCCTCATGGTTGTGAAAATATCCACATAAAAGATTCACTAACTACCATTACTAATTCAAGGACTTTCCTCAAAATCCATGTATTATAACGGTTTAATATACTAACATGATTTGGAGGAAATCGGCCTCAGCATTGGTGAATGTGTTGACATATGAAGCTATTATTTTTATAATTCTTACTTTAGGGATGGAGTCTCACTGTCTCACCCAGGCTAGAGTGCAGTGGCAAGATCATATCTCACTGTAATCTGGAATTCCTGGGCTCGAGTGGTCCTTCTGCTTTAGCCTCCTGATTAGTTGGGACTGCAGGCATGTGCCACCACCCATGGTTAATTTAAAAAAAAAAAAAGAAAGAAAAAAAAGGTGTGGAGACAGGGTCTGACTACATTGCCCAGGCTGGTCTTGAACTCCTAGCGTCAAGTGATCCTCTTGCCTTGTCCTTCCAAAATGCTGAGATTACAAATGTGAGTCACCCTGCCCAGCCTAAAGCTGTTTTAAGCTTATTGGATGCATGTTGGTTGTGTCACGAGCAGGAGGGGCTTATAGGCTGCGTCACTGTTTTCTTTCCTATACTACCTTTATTATCACTTAATAACTAAAATACGTGCTATCTGTTTTTAGGTGGATGCTCTGCTTCTCCTGATAGATATGAAAGCAGGATATCTTTTTTCTTTTTTTGAGACGGAGTCTCGCGCTGTCGCCTGGGCTGGAGTGCAGTGGTGCGATCACGGCTCATTCCAACCTCTGCCTCCCAGGTTCAGGTGATTCTCCTGCCTCAGCCTCCCAAGTAGCTGAGATTTCAGGCACCCACCACCACGCTGGGCTAATTTTTTGTATTTTTAATAGAGATGGGGGACGTGGTTTCACTGTGTTGGTCAGGCTGGTCTCGAACTCCTGACCTCGTGATCTGCCCACCTCGGCCTCTCAAAGTGGCTCACAGACGTGAACCACTGCTCCCAACCCCACCTGTGTGTTTTTCTATCACTTGGCAGGATAACTGACTGATAGCAGAGTTCAGTAAATATTTGTTGAATGAATGATGCTTAGCATGGCAGCTAACACACAGTAGATGCTTCACAGATACTCTGCTGATCATTTCGAGGGAGACTGGCTGTCTCAACTCTTCATTCTTAGAGCTGATTGGAAATAAATTAGCTAAGCACATGGGTTCTTTGGTGATTGGAGTTGCTTGTTGCTATGAGTAAATTACAGACTTTTTTTTTGACATTTTAACAGAACTTAATGTGACTACTATTACAGTAGTGATCCTACTGAGCTAAAGCAAGCCGAGATAAGAAGGGAGGGTGGCTGCAGCAGCTGATACGAGTGCTAGAAAGAAAAGTAAAAAAGAAAATAGCTGAGATCCTGTGAGCAAGCGAAAGAAAATACATAGAAAGACAAGATCCAAAATTAAGGGAAAGAAAGTGTGAAGAAAAACAAAAAAGGAATGGATTAGTAATAGTGTCTAAGTTATTTTTGATGTGTTTTTGGTTTAATTCCAGGTGATAGCAGAAAGAGCCCTGGAAGTTCCTTTTGGACCTGCTTAGGAATTTGTTATTTTTAATTTTCCTTCAAGGAATTTACCATGTCTTTTCTTCTACTTTATCTCTGCTTTTCATCATCACCAAGGCCGTTTGTTCATTCTCTCTTTTTAGGAGCTGGGAAGGCTGAATTTTTCTTTATTTCTTATATTGGACTACTTGATAAGCTTTCACTGAGAAAAGGTTTTACACCTAAAAATAAAAATTCAAAAAAAAAAAACCAGAATAACAGAAATAACTCTTATGATAGGAATTCTTTCTGATGGGATGATTATTCATGAATACCTTGCTTAATCTCTAAGGCCCTTTATTTTTTTCCATCTGTATATTGAAGATATTGAACAATATAATCCTTACTCTCATATTGTATTTTAAATAAAGGATTGTCTGCAAGAACCAAAAAAAAGGAATAGGTAATTCACACATGTGCTTCACTCACTATTCTGGGTACTTTATGTACATAATCGTATTTAATTCTTTTTAACAACTCATGCCTCAGATGAGGAAACTGAGGCTCATACAGATCATAACTTCCCAGAGATAGTAACAGCAGTACCATGATGTTGCCTGGTGAGCTATGCCAGAATATAGCAGAAAGGAAACAAAACAGAAAATAGAAAAATATGTTGAAACTCAGATAACCTGTACTTCATGTAGGCCCTCTACTCAGATGTCCTGTCTTCACAGGGGGCCTCCTTGACCACCTTCTGTAAAACTGTACTCATCTTATTCACTATTCTTTACCTTAACCCTATATTTTCTCAGCACTTATCACTATTTGATATAACGTTTTATATTCTTCACCACCAACCCATACTAGAATGTAAGGTCCCTGAAGGTGAGGTGTGTACCATACTCACCACTGTCTCCCCAGTATCCAGAGTAGTGTGTGATACATAGCGAAGCTCAATAAGTATTATTGAATGAATGAATGAACACAGATGACTAGAAAAATTTCTAGAAAATTTTAAAACATGGACATATTAGCCATAAATTTAATTTATAGTTTTGTTGTTTTCTTTTGAGTATTCAAAAATATAATCTCATTTGTTTATACCTCTAATGAGATAGTACAGTATTTGTGATTCTTCTAGTGTGATGGCATGTACAGTTTCATTGGTGAGTATATGTGACCTACTGTGCCAAGTGGAAATGGAGTGAATGAACATTTTTGGGGGAACTAAAAAGCAATTTTCAACCTTTTAGATAAGCTAGGTTAATACTATCTTCTCAATAGAAAGTACTTTTTCTTCCTCTTATAATATTCATGGTCTTCATCTGTATGTGTATATTGCAGATTTAGGAACTAAAGCTGAAATGGATCTCAGACTATTTCCCACAGACTGGTAGCTGTATCCTCTCTGTCAGCAGGTATTTTGTATCTTCAGTGAAAATTGTTTCTTTTTCCACTTTTAGCTTCTGTTTAGTTTTACAAGTCTAAACAATGTTTGGCAAGTGTTAGGGGCTCACCTATGCATTCCAGTCCTTGTTGTTATTTTCTTTGTCCAGTACACATGGTGCTCCTTTCCCCCCAGGCCATCCCAATTTGGCAGAAAGCATTATGGATGCTGTGTAGACTTATCACCCAAGCCAGCATGCATGGGAGAGGGGGCCTCTAGAATAGTAATTTTTACTTTGTGTTCTTTGTACTGCTCTGTTTAATCTCCCCCCTTACCACATACTGCCTTCATAAAATAAGCTCAATACAATTATTTATTGCAATTTATGTAGAATGTCAGATGTCGAACAGACTTGGAGCACTCATCAGATCCAGCCCCTTTGTTATTTAGATACAAAGACTGAGCCCTCAGAGAGGAGTCTTGTGCCAGACTCGAGATCTCCCTTGGGCAGGGGGCTAGCTTGTTCACTGTTGATTCCTCCTTGTCTAATACAGTGTCTCTATGTAATAGGTGCTCAATAAAAAATATTGCATTTTTCAAAGTCATATAAGTAGTGGTGGCAGGGCCAGAACTTGAACCTTGCATCTCCTAGTTATTTGTTCATTGTCACTGCCACAATTATCTCATTGTAGTTTAAAGAGAGTCAGCTTCCAGTCTTTTAAAATACAATTACCTTTAATTCATCTCTGGTAAACAAACAGCAGCTGTCTCTCATTGGCATGGCTGCATTTCCACCACTGAGCAGTGCTAGAAACTGACACTATTAACCATTCTGCTAAAAAGAGAACTCTTCTACTCATATGATATCCTGGCTGTGTCCAAAGTGTAATATTTAATTGCATTTTCTTAATCTTTACCACTGTATTGCTAAGCTTTCTAATACCTTCAAAATACCAAATCTCAGGCTTATCCTAATTAAAGAATCTCAATTTAATCCATAATGCATGACAATTCAATTTGTTGATTGCTTTTTCTCCCCCTCTTTGTGAAATTCCCGTCAAATGTATTAATTCAACATGATGAATCCTGTATTCAACCCACTGGAGTGAATAATTAAAATTAGCTGATAAAACTTTCAGCAGAATTACTTTGTGAAATTGCTGAACAGATGTGTCATTTTAATGAAAATCCACAGACAAGCTCCTTCTCCCCCTCGGCAGGATAAAAATATTATCCCCTCGGCACATACTTAATTTGGTGGTAAATACACTCGGAGCGATTGCTGGAAGGGAAGAAAAAGCAACTTGTCACACTTAGTAACTTGATTTTTCCCCAGCATGCAGTAACAGCTATCTACAGTAATTCATAGTGCTCTATTGTTGCTGCAAGTCCCAAAGAGAACTTATTAAAATGCAATAATCTCCTATTTAAACAGAAACAATAACCATTAAATTTCCTGTGGATCCAAAATTGAGCACAAGCCCCATCTGGTAAGAGTGATTAGAGGCCTGATGAGGGAATTTAATTTGCAACATTCAAAGACTAAATCTGAGCAGATCTTGTCACCTGGGACTCGAGTGCTGCTTGCTGTCTTCTTAAAAATCTCGACCTAAACTGAAAATGGAATGTAGAAGTGAAAATGTTACCCAGGGGCCACCCCCGACAGTATTGTGTTTCATTATGTCTCCAGCAGGCCTAGTGAGCAGAGGGGATTTTAGTGCTGTCCGCTTTAGCTTTGCCGGCAAGGCCTTTTGACAGGACCAATACTAATGCTGTCATTTCCTCTAGTGCCCTGCGCATCTGTCATGTGGCCGCCCTTCTTAGATCGTGGACTGCCTGCTCCCTCCCTTCTTATTTACTTTCCTCTTTTAGCTTAGCAAGTCCTCTTTCTAACTTTAAGAGTTCTCTAGATCTCACCAGTCTCCCTTTCCTGTCCAAGGAGTCAGATGCTTTGAGCAGGCTACCTTGAGCACCACTGTATCATGCTTTACATTTTATGTCTCCTCCTTGCCTGTAGACAGTAACCCCTCTGAGTTTATTGTTAGTGGGGTTTTTTTTTTTAACTGTAGGATGACTAAGATTTATTGCATGTCATTAGTAAACACAAATTGTCATTTTCCTCCTCTTAGCTTTTCTCTTACAATCCCCCACCTTATTTATATTACTTCTGAGCTCCAGAGAAACAAGATGTGCATGCACTCATCATCAGAGAGATGCGTTTCTGTGTGTGTGTGTGTGTGTGTGTTTGTGTGTGCATGTACATGCACTTGTTTGTGTGTGGTTATAGGCCTGATCAGACAGCTGCCAGTTTATCAATTAGTAGAACTCCCTAATTAAGTATTTGCTTTGAGCAATAGAGCTCTTATTGGTTGTGAGGTAACTTGGCAGGAGGGAGTCTGTTACCAATGTAATAGAGATGCCTGAGCAGATCGTTTCGTTGAGCAGATACTATTTGATGTCCTTTAATCATCAGACTCCTCCACTTTTCCTTCTTCTGGGCTCCTGATTTCTCCCTAAACATCCAGAGTCTCTCCTCCATAGTTTACGAACTACAAAACTTACAAAACTGTTTTACAAACCCTCTGCCTCCCGAGTATTTTCTCCAGCCCCCATGTCTTGGGGTTGGCCACATCAGGTCTCCCTGGCTGCTTCCTTTCCCAGGCCCTACTACCTACTCTGGTCCATCATTTGTCTTTTGAGAAGATGATTTTTCAGTTCTTTTCTATAGTTTAGAAAATCAGAATTAATTGATTAAATTTTAACCCCTTCTACCTTTCTCCTCCCCTACCATAAAAATTCATGCAGAGCCAGCCCTGCAACCTAATTTTTTTTGTTTTGTTTTTGAAACAGGGTTTCGCTCTTTTTGTCCAGGCTGGAGTGCAATGGCGCGATCTTGGCTCACTGCAACCTCTGCCTCCAGAGTTCAAGGGATTGTTCTGCCTCAGCCTCCTGAGTAGCTGGAATTACAGGCACCCACCACCACGCCCGGTTAATTTCGTATTTTTAGTAGAAACAGGGTTTCACCTTGTTGGCCAGGCTGGTCTTGAACCCCTGACCTCAGGTGATCTGCCCACCTGGGACTCCCAAAGCGTTGGGATTACAGGCATGAGCCACCACGCCCAGCCCCTGCAACCTAATTTTTAAGGAGAGGTGGTAAGGTTCATTACATGAAACATACCACTTGGAATTCTTGAAAAATTAATTGCATTTGCTGAGCACCTACTATCTTTAAGGCAATGTACATAAGAATGGAGGAGACACTAAGAAATTTGAGTCCCACTGCTGTTGCTGGTTGGGAAAGTACGGCAGAAACACATGAATATTTGGAGGTCCTGTGGTTTAAGTAACGGTGGGTAAGGACTCTTTGGGCCAGATGGGATCAATGACTCACTGAATATTATAATCAGAGATGTGAGTGCAGAATAAGAGGAGATATGACTCAGGACTGGTGCAGTTCTTAGAGGTTGCCTGAGCTGGCTAGCATGACATTCCTACTAAGCAATGTGCCTAGCAACCAGAATCTCCCAGCCCCGGTAGCCAAGGAGCACAGGTGGTAGGCTATAGGAGATTTAATGCAACACAGCTGGGTTCAATATGGTGCATCTTTCAGAGCCCTGGCTACAATTGATGTAACCTGGTAACTAGTAGCTTTGACTTTGATGTCTGACACATCTGGTTGTGAATATTCCCTGAACCACTCTTCAGAGTTTCTCAACTCTTTGAGTCTGAGTTTTCTTGATTGTAAAATGGTGTTTGATAATACATATGTGGTTTTCATAGGGATTTTGTAAAGTGCCTGGCATATGGAAGGAGCTGGGTAAATGATGGTGGTACACTTACAATCTTAAGGGCAGAAGGATTGAATTAAATACAGAACGAGGCCTAGGGACTCTTGCTATACTCCCTTCTCCCTCCCATCTAGTATTACTAACATCTTTCCAGAAACCATTCTTCTTTATGTTGGTTTTGGCCCTTTGTGTCCCCATCTCTAGCCCTTTATTCAGTTGGTCTGCTCAAGGCTTGCATACCATTTTTGGCATTGAACATGTGACCCTCTAATATAGCATGTACAATATGGTAACTTAAGAAAATAAATATATGTATGCGTAGAAAACACAGCATCCTCCTTTAATTCATAGTATTATGGGTGATTACAGTTTTCTTTTAGTTTAAGCCTACAAAGTGTTTATAGTAAAAAAGTTTCATTGAAATGATTTCCAATTTGTAGTAGCTTTTCACTCACAACCGCAAGTCAGAAATCAAATCTTATGCTTAGAAGAAAGCAACTGCAGGACTGTATCCACTTTGGGTTTTGAAGAACAATAGTAAGGCGGTCTGACTCCAAGATTAGGTCCTTGTTGTTTGGGAATATCTAACAAGGAACTCCATCCCCATGTGCTGGAGAATCCATAAAGTCAATGGCGTCTTATAAAGCCTGAGCAATTGGGAAAGGCTTCCTAGTCAGCTTTTTGGCCTCCTCTAGGTCTTAATTACAAAGCAGATTCATGGTCCTGCCTGAAATCCAATTGAGACATAGACTCCTCCATCCCAAATGATATCATTATCAACATTGGTTCCCTGTGGTACACATTTGTCATATTCATTATGATTTGTATGTAAGATTCCAGGCCACAATAATAGGGTAAGAGTACATAATGGAAAAAGTAACACAAATGATTTTGATTTCCTTTAAGGAAATTCAGTGCCTCAACATTACAGACTTGCCTTTGTTTTAAAGCTCACTCTATTCCTTATCTAAGAGGAGTCAATATAAAAGATTTTAATTTTAGCCCCATATGCTATAGCTATATATAAATGTTCTGTAAAGTATATCCCCTAGATAAAAGTACTTACTACTTTTTTGAAGTTTTTTTTTTAAAACCTTTCTTTTGGTAAATAAAAGTCTTTTTAGCTTTGATGTGACTATTATACCCTTGGTTTGGGTTCTTTCTCCATTCCTTCATCCCTAGCCCCTGTGGGACCTCTGTAAGAAAAATGGGAGGGGAGAGAAGCATGGATTCCCTAATAAGTCCCAAAGGTAATCAAAAGAAAGAAATGCAATATGAACAAACTCACAAAATATTCTCGTGCTTCTTTGGGGAATACTTAATGCACATAAGGTCAGGCCTTTGTAATGTTAATTTGAGAGTGTTAGGAAGAAAGCCATCATTTTACAGGCAATGTTGCTCTCTGAAAAAAGCTTTGATTTACAGAGAAATGCTGTTCTAACACACCTGCATTAAACCAGTGCCTGCCGGCTTTGAGATGCCTGAGTTGCTTGAGCAGAGGAAATGCTTCATTGAGGATGCTTAGGGCATTTGGCTGAAATAGTAGGAAGCTTGCCAGAGGTCCTATTTTCCTGTGGTCAAAACAACCTGTTCAGTTTGGATATGGTACAGCCCTTATTCTTTATATAAGTGCAGAGTGACAGCACAACTCCGCAATGGCCTCCTCTTCCAAGATTGGCCTTAGGGAGGGAAGTCTTACCAGGCACAGTGAGAGCATAGTTACTATAGGTATCTTGGTTATAGAGGTTAGACTCGAACAGCCTAGTTTCCACCTCAGGTGGTTGCCAGTGCCTTCTCATCAACTTGCAAACCTCATATTGTGTAGAGGAGATTGTGTGGCTGGAAGGAATGAATTCATCCCAAACCCCCAAAACAGGGTCTGGACAAGTGGCCATCCAATCTGTACCAGAACATTGCCAGAGACTGGCCATGAATTATCTTCAGAGGCCTCTCAGTTCATCTTTGGTTCTCCTCTCTCCTCCATTTCTGTTTCTTCCTTCTTCCGTGCATACTTCCCCTGCTCTTTCCTTCTGCCTTTTATATTGGTCTTTATTCTACTTTTGGGTGTTATACAAATCAGAAAACATTTTTATGTTAAAACAAATTAAATATGAATACTCTGTGAAGTGCCTGACATACAGTAGACACTCAATTACTTCCTCCATTCCATCCTTCTGTGTGATAACTCTTCTAGTATTTGAGATTATGTTATCATGAGAATATATGAGAATGTTATCATGCCCCTTCTGAGTTAATCTTATTCAACCCAGTTTCTCATCCCTTCATCTTAGTCTCCCTGCCCTCAAGTGTAGTCCACTGTATGTACACGTGAGTGTATCTTAAAGTACAGTTTTCAAAACTAACTGCACTTCTCTATGTAGGATCTGATTTGCCAATTTTTTATGAAGGAATGAGGAAAAAGAGAGAGCAAGAGAGGAAGAGGGGAGAAATGCCGTGCTTTTCTAGAGGAGCAAATATATGGAAATTACCCTTGTTTCTTCTCTAAAGTAGTAAAGGTCACAGCAGTAGTTGCAAAACCCGTAGGCCGCCTACCGCCTTCCACACATTCAGCATTACTATTCTTGCCTATTTTACCCTTAGGCATCCTTTATTTCTTGCACAGATGGTCTCACTCAGGCCTAACAAAATGTTTTAAGCTTTGCATAAATTAAAACAAGAGGTCTCTGAGTACAAAAGTGCAACTTGTTTTTTACTTGAAAACAACTATGCTGGCATCTTTTACAAAATTACAGCCTTAAGCCAGGTTTCCATAATCAGTTTTCCTTTAAAAAATAGAGGGGAAAGAATGTATCTGTGTGTGTGTGTGTGTGTGTGTGTGTGTGTGTGTGTATGTGTGTATATATAATGTATGTATGTATACCAAACACAAATGGTTCTAATCAGTGGGACTATGACTTTATGCTGTTCTGTATTCCTTTGAAGGTTGATCAGGCATGAGTGGTGGGTGATTCAGTTTGAATAAATAGATTTGGAAAAATTTAATTTTGGGGGTCCAGGATTTCTGAGTTTCTTCATTAGTTTACTACATGATAACAACTGTTGAGACATTTAAGCTTACAGGGACCCCCTCCTAGAACTCTTTACTATGTACCTTATAACAGAGTTTTACTCAGGCTAACCTTGACTATGCTCAATTGAAAGAAAGTGATGAGTCAGCCCAAAGAGAAATAGTCGGTTTCTCCCAACTCTGTGATAATGTGTCCCAAAGTAGTGACACATGGCATATTCCATTCTTAAGATAACTGGCACACAATTTGTACAATCTTTTAGATACATTGCTCCCCTTTGATTCACACATCATCACCAAAAGGGTAATGCTACAAATCTTTTCTCTTTTCGTGACTACTCTTAATAGGGATGTGGCTTGTAAAGAAGCTTATTGATGTGCTTTGCTTGAAATTAGAATCATTAGACTGGGCCTGCCCTCATTTTTACCTTGACAGTAATAGTAAGAGTATGGGAGATACCTTATTCTTACTCTTACTGTAATAGTAATACTATTACAGTATAGTAATACTATATGCAGTATAGTAATACTATTACAGTAATAGAGTATGGGAGATACTCCTACTCTTACTGTTACTGTCAAGGTAAAAATGAGAGGGGTACTGTGTGAGTTATTTTTTATATACTATCACCTTTTAATGACCCTTTGAGCCCATGATAGAGAAGTTGGACAATATAGAATAGAAAGAAGAAAAAGTTATTTTTTCTTTATTTTCCACAGTTAACATTTTCACATATTATTTCATTATGTTTATTTCCTCACATAGTAGTGATCGTACTTTCAACAGATCGTACTGTAGATTTTACTGTAGATGTTATATTCATTTGTTCACTTAATCTAATAATTTGAATATACTTTACTATTAAGAACTCCTTTTGTTAAAGATCAAATTGTTTTAAAACTTAAGTTAGAAAGCATTTACAGCATTCGATAATGCCAGCCAGGACTTATAAACTATCTTTAGAAATGAATCTAACCCTTAAATGAAATCCAGCCACCAATCTAGTGTTTCTTTGTAATAAACAGAATATTTTTCTGTGTTATTGCATCTCACAGGAGTCTACTCCTCGAGGGTTCAATGGTAAAAATGCTCAGTAATCATGCTCTAGAGTTTCTCATCCCTCTAAAGAACACACTTGCAGCAGTTCTGTGAATGACTAGGGATCAGCAGGAACGGATGTCAGGTGAATGTTGGCACCACTGATACAATTGATTTGCTTTATGGATTTTTTTGTTTCAGTATGATTCTGCATAGATGGCACCTGTAATTATGACCATTTGGATCATGTGAAAAATGATAAATTTTCAGTGAAAGGGAATGGTGCTTGATCCTTCTCTTTGTCTTTGAACTGTTTAGAAACACTAAACTTAACTGATAAAAGTAAGTGCAAGATGGCTGGGCGCGGCAGCTCACGCCTGTAATCCCAGCACTTTGGGAGGCCGAGGCGGTGGGGTTACTTAAAATGAGGAGTTCATGACCAGTCTGGCCAACATGGTGAAACCCCGTCTCTACTAAAAATACAAAAATTAGCTGGGTGTGGTGGCGCATGCCTGTAATCCCAGCTACTTGGGAGGCTGAGGCAGGAGAATCACTTGAACCCAGGATATGAAGGTTGCAGTGAGCCAAGGTTGTACCACTGCACTTCAGCCTGGGAGAGTGAGATGCTGTCTCAGAAAACAAACAAAAAATTATACATATATATATAACAAAGTAAAACAAAATAAATAAAAAAATAAGTGTAAGACATCTTAGAAGTATTGCAGTTTTTTAAAGCTCTTGACAGACTAACTTTATTTATGCAGGTAAATTCTAGTTCTTTTGAGCAATATGTTAATAAGTCACTGCTAATGGCCTAATAGTTTTTAACTTATGATTAAAGACCCATAATGGAACTAGCAGCAATTTCATAACCCACCAGTCTAATTGTTTCACAGTGAACAATTATTTGCCTTGTGAATACTTACAGTAAATATTTTTGTAAAGTTTATCTTTGTTTCCTAAACAGTGATATTTGTTTTGTATGTTCTATAAATGGAATATATTCTGCAGTTTGGTTTTTTGCTCCTTAGTTGCTGAGAATTGACTGTGTTGTTGCACATAGCTGTAATGCATTCATTTTCACTGCCCTGTAGTGTTCCATTGTATGAATATACTATGGTTTACATATACCTTGTGTTGATGGACAGTGGACATATACAGGTTGTTTCCACTTTTGATTGTCAGAAATAGTGCTGTATGACTATTCTTTTATGTGTGTCCTGGCACATACCCTTGATACTTACCTAGCATTAGAATTGCTTGGGTTTAGGGTGTGCACATAAGGAACATTACTGGATAATGCCAAGTTGATTTCAAAACTAATTGTACCAGTTTCCACTCTAACTAGCAGTGTAGAATTGTTGCCATCATTTCCACATTCTTATCAATGCTTTTATCACACTTCATATGAAGTAATCTTGTTATTTCATATGCCTTATTGTGGTTTTAATTTGAATTTTTCTGCCCTGGTTTCCTCTTCTGAGCATGTTCTTTTGGGTTTTTTCATCTATGTCTTTAATGTTGAATTTTTTTGTATTCAGTTGTAAGAGTGCTTTATATATTTTGATCACTATTGCTTTGTGAATAATGTGTGTTTCAGAACATTTCCTAAATTGTCGTTTATCAGTGCATTCTATTTATGGTGTCTTGTGATAAAAAGAAGTTCTTAATGATAGAATAGTTGAGTTTATCAAACTTTTCCTGTATGGTTTGAGTCTTGTTTTGAGAATTCATCCCTACTCTGAGGTCATAAAAACATTCTTACATATTGTTTTCTAAAAGTGTTCTAGTTTTATCTTTTATACTTAATTCATTACTTTATGTAGAATTAATCTTCATGTATAATGTGAGGTAAGGTAAGGGTTCAATTTTACTTTTCTCCATATGGATAAGCAACTATATTACCTTTACCATAATATATTTTAAAAGTTTCTTTATCTCTCAGTGATCTCATGGACCAACTATCATAAATTATGCCTCCAAATTTGCATAGTTTTATTTCTGAGTTTTCTCTTTGATTTGTTCGCTAATTTATATGACAACACAACACTGTTGAAATTATTACAACTTTTAATTATTGCTTGATATTTTAAAATTCAGTCTCCCTCCCCCACCTCTTATTATGTTTCAGGTACACATTGGTGACTCTTGTCTTACTGCTTTCCCGTGTAAAATTTAGAATCAGCTCATCAAGTTTCATATTCTCAAAAAAGTGAAATTTTCATTGGAATTGCATTGTTTATTAGATAATTTAGAAGGAATTGGCATCTTTATGATACTGATTCTTCTAGTCCTTGAATATAATATTTATGTTCATTTATTTAAATCTTTTTCTCCTTCCATAAAATGTTATGGTTTTTCTCTATATTATTCTTTATTACCTATTTGCAAATTTCTATTAGATTTGTTCCCAGGTACTTGATTTTTTTTGGTGCGATTATAAATGGTATCTTTGAAAACCTTGTTAACAGCAGCAATTCTCTTTCTTCGTCTATACCCAAAATCATTCATAGCAGGGACTCAGATATTTGTTCATCAGTGTTCATAGCAGCACTATTTAGAATAACCAAAAGGTAGAAATAACCCACATATCCATTGACTGATAAAGGGATAAAGAAAGTGTAGTATATGTATACAATGGAATATTATTCAGCCTTAGGAAGGAAATGTTGACCCATGCTGCCATATGGATGAACCTTGAAGACATTATGGTAAGTGACACAAGTCAGTCACTAAAAGAATACTGTATAATTTCACTTATATCCAGCGCCTACCATAGTCAAAGTCATAGAGACAGAAAGTAGAATGGTGATTGTCAGAGGCCAGTAGAAGAGGGAATGGGCTCTTATTGTTTAACTAGGTTTCAGTTTGGGAAGATGAAAAAATTTCCGGAGCTTGATGGTGGTGATAATTGAACAACATTATGATATAATTAATACTATTAAACTACACACTTAATGGTTAAAATGGTAAATTTTATTTTAGTGAATATTTTACCACAGTAAAAATTATATGTTCTAAAATTTATTGCTGGTGTATAGAAATACATTTGATTTTTGCATATTGATTTTGAATCTAGCAACCTTGCCAAACTTACTAGTTATAGTAAATTTTTTGCAGCTTGTCTAGATTTCTGTATATGCAGTCATGTCATAATGAGTGTTTTTTTCATCTTTTCCAATCTTTATACTTTTATTTATTTATCTTGGGTTATCCAGTTACTTATGACATTCAATAATGTCAAATAGAATAATGACAAATAGAATAATAATAGCAGGATCTCTTGCCTTGATCTTAAAAGAAGTGCTTAGAATGTTTCCCATTAAATGTGGTACTTTATTTTGTTTTGTTTTTAGGTAGCTTTTATCAGATTAAGGAAGTTCCCTTCTATTTCTAGTTTGCTGAGATTTAATTTTTATTATGAATGACTGTCAGATGATTTATTGAAATGATGATGTGATTTTCTTCTAATCTGTTAGTGTGATAAACTACAGTAATTGATTTTCCAATGTTAAATCAATCTGTAATTCCTGGGTTAAACATAAATTGATTATGACATATTATACCTTTCACACAATGCTAGATTCAGTTTGCTGACATTTTACTTAGGATTTTTCATCTAAGTTCATGAGTCCAGTTGTCTTGTAGTATTTTTCTCAAATCATCATTGTGAGGATTGTTATCAAGATTATAGTAACCTAATAAAATGAATTGCAGAGTGGAATTATTTCTGCCTTTGGTAGTAGGTAGAATTCACCATTTAAACTAAGGATTGTCAAAGTTTTTCTGTACAGGACTAGGTTGCAAATATTTTCGGCTCTGTGGACAATATGGTCTCTGTTGAAGCTACTTAGTTCTCCCATTGGAGTGTAACAGCAGCCACAGACAGTACATAAATGAAAGAGTGTGGCTGTGTTCCAATAAAACTTTATTTACAATAGTAGCAGCAGGCTAGATCTGATCTGTGGGCAACTCCTGGTTTAAAACATGAGATTCAAATTTATTTGTTGGAAGATTTATTTTTATTTTCTCTCTCCATCTCTTTTATTGTTGGAATCTCATTCAAATATTTTATTCCTTCTTGCATCAATTTTATTTTCATATTTCTAGGAAGTTTTAAATTTCATTTAAGCTTTCAAATTTATTAAATAATTTGGGGACCCTCTGTCACATTCTTAATATCTGCTACTTTGTAACTAATTCTCCTCCTTTACTTTCTGCAGTTGGTTATTGTTGCCATTTATTTTTTGAGTGTGTGTTGTTTTATTCTTGATCCTTCTTGCTGAGAAATATTGGATGTTATTAACCTCTTCAAAGAATCAACTTTTTGCCTTGTTTATTTTCTTCTTTGCTTTGTTGTATATTTTTTATCTTAGCTTTGTCATGATTTTATTTCTTCCAACTTCTTTAGGTTTAACTGTTCATCTTTTACAATTTTGTAAATTGATGGTTTGTTACATTTTTAGCCTTATTTAAAAAATATATGTATTTCAAGGCTGTCAATTTTTCTTTAGTAGTTCAGCTTCATATAAAAAATTTTGATATGTTATCTGTTATTGTTTAATTAAAACTATTTTAGGTTTTTCTGTATGTTGACTTCTTTAACTCACATTTAGAAATTTTTTAAAAATTTGAGGTATATGGCTGTTTTCTAGATTTTTTTCCTTTCCATCACTGGGAACATGATCTGTGTGCTACTAATCTTTTTAATTTGTTGATACTTAATTATGGCCCAGTATATTGCTAGTTTTCTGCATGCTGTATCAGTTTGAAAAAAAATTACGTATCCTACAGTTACTGAATTGGTGTTACCTATATGTGTGGTAAAACAAACATATTACTTTTGTCATTGAGATTATATCATTAGTAATTATCTTTCTGCTTGATGTTTCTAGTACTAAGGGAGGTATGTTACAAATCTTATCACCATGATTCTGGCTTGTAGTTCTCTCAGATTTTGCCATATATCTATACTTTTTAAGACTGTGTAACATTGGATATATTTTTATGATGAATCAAATATTTTATTCTAATGACCTTTTTAATCTATAGAAATTTTTTTGCTTTAAAGCTTATTTAGTCAACATTTATTATAACTATAACGGCATACTTTTAATTGCTATTTCCCATATATATATATATCTGTTTACTTGTGACTCTTCTGTCTCTGTGTGTTTTTGTTGTGTTTTTTTTGTTGCTGTTGTTTTTGAGACAGTATTGCTCTGTTGCCCAGGCTGGAGCGCAGTGGTGTGATCTCGGTTCACTGCAACCTCCACCTCCCGGGCTCAAGCGATTCCCCCACCTCAGCCTTCCGAGTAGCTGGGACTACAGGTACCCACCACCACGCCCAGCTAATTTTTTTTTTTAGTAAAGGTGGGGTTTTGCCATGTTGGCCAGATTGGTCTCAAACTCCTGACCTCAAGTGATCCGCCTGCCTCAGCCTCCCAAAGTGCTGGGATTACAGGCATAAGCCACTGTGCCCAGCCATGTCTCTATGTTTTAGGTATGTTTCTTATAGGTACTATATAGATTGATTTTTTTTTTAATTTTTCTCAGACCTCACAGGGATGAAGATGTTTTAAAAAGCTCTTCTGATCAAATAATATTTGTCCGTTAAATGGAGCTTTTTGTCTGTTTATAAGTATAGATCAATTAGAACTTATTTTGTGCATTCCATTTTTTGCCATTTCTACATTTTTTTTCTGATTTCTTGCTTTTCTTTGAATTGTTTCTTCTTCATTTTTTTTCTGCAATTTCAGAAATTCTATAAACTATTTTCATTCTTTTGATTGTTACTCTAGAAATTTAATAAAAACATTTCAAAGTCTAAAGTTACTTGGGAGGAAAGGAAAGATAATGATGAATACAGGGACTTTTGAACACTTTAATTCCCATCAGTTTGTTATCATTTATCTTAATCCTGTTGTATACACCCAGCAGATGATATTGTTCAGAATTAACCATATATTTTACCATATTTTATTCTTCATTTTTATTGCTTTCAGACCATTCATGTTGGATCACTTGTATTCTAGATAAATTATATTTTTTAGAGAATTTTTACTATGGAAAGATACTTTTTACTCTGTGATATTTTAAATTGACAAGTTTCACTTCAGATATTAAAGATGTCATTCTAGTGTCTTGAAGATTCTACACTGTTACTGTTGAAATATAAGGTGTTATTTAATTGTTGCTTCTTTTAATGTAATTTATTCTTTCTCTGGCTGCTTTTAAGTCTTTGTTTTGTCTTTGGTGTGCATTTAGGTTGAAATTATTTTTGCATAACCTGCTTAGGATTTGTTGTCTTTTTTAAATTTTAAGTTATGTTTTATTTAACCCAGTAGGTCCAAAATATAATTTCAATATGTGTCATCAACCACACTGCAAGCCCTCAAAAGCCACATGTGGCCAGTGGCTACCATACTGGAAACCATATGGGACAGTTCTATAGAATGGAGTTTAGTGTGCATTCGAATAAATTGGAAATCTTACTTAAATGCAAGCTCCTGCGACCTGTTCTTAGAGGCTCGGATTCAGTAAGTCAGCAGAGAGACCCTGGGATCTTCATTTTTAACAAGTTTCCCCAAATGACTCCAATGAGGGTGGTCTACAAAATGCTCTTTGAGAAACACTGATGTGTAGGAGATTGTTCAGGGCAAAGCAGAAGGTTCACCCAACTCTCAGGGAACCAGAATAACCTGAGTAACCATGAGATCATTTTTACAGGATCCACATACCTAAGAGGATGTGCCACTGCAGTTTTCGTTGTTCTCTGACTCACACTCAGTAAGTGGATTTGATACATGCATGTGATGATGCAGGTGCCCTGATGGGACATAAAGATTTCAAGTGGGGCCCCTTTGTTCTTGCGTCAAATTATGTTTTAAGTAAAATACTAATGTTTTACCTAAAACATTTAATATTAAGTAAAATATTAATGCTCCTAATAAATAGGGAAGGAGCTCAGACAGAATCCCATTCCATTCAAAGCAAGACAACTTTGAATGGCTGTGAATCTACATAATCGCTTCTCTTTATGAAGCCATTGTTTTATTCAAGGATCTACTAATCGGGTAACACTATCTCCTATACACAAACATGCCCCAAGCTTGGACTCAGTTACAAATAGGGATGAAGGTAAGAATGATCAGACTGTCTGGGTTTTCCTCTCTTAGTGTTTCTCAAAGCATGGTCTGAAGACCAGATAGGGCCGTGATACCAGACATGCAATAGTCAGACCTGCACATTTGCAGCATTCTCTTCCAGAAACAGATTCACATGGTCAGGTACAGACCCAGAATCTGCAAGGTCCGCCACCCACCTCCACTCTCTGCCACTGGGTAATTCTGATACGGGGGGGTTAGGGTGAAACTAGTGGAACCCATACATACCACACTGTTCTCATCAGAATGAAACTACAAAATTCACTAACATCTCTCTTATTTTTAATTTTAATTATACATGTACTATTTACAATAGCAAAGAAATGGAATCCACCCAAATACCTGTCAATGGTAGACTGGACAAAGCAGACATGGTACATATACATCATAGAACACCATGCAGTCACAAAAAAACGAGTTCATGCCCTTTGCAGCAACATCAACAGAGGTAGAGGCCACCATCCTAGGCAGACCAACACAGGAACGGAAAACCAAATACTGCAAGTTCTCACCTATGAGTGGGAGCTAAACAACAACAATGCACGGACACTAGAAGGGGAATAACAGACACTGGGGCCTACTTGAGGGTGGAGAGTGGTAGGAGGGAAAGGATCAAAACACTATCAGGTACGATGCTTATTACCAGGTGACGAAATTATCTCGACACCAAACACCCGTGGCACGCAGCTTACCCACGTAACAAACCGGCACATGTACCCTTGAACTCAAAACAAAAGTTTAAAAAGTATACATGGCATATGGATAAATTTCCAGTTATAAAATATTTATTTATTTATTTGTTTTTGAGATGGAGTCTCACTCTGTCGCTCAGGCTGGAGTACAATGGCACAGTCTCGGCTCACTGCAACCTCTGCCTCCCAGGTTCAAACAGTTCTCCTGCCTCCGCCTCCTGAGTAGGTGGGATTACAGGTGCCTGCCACTACGCCCAGCTAATTTTTTGTGTTTTTAGTAGAGACGGTGTTTCACCATGTTGGCCAGACTGGTCTTGAACTCCTGACCTCATGATTCACCCACTTCAGCCTCCAAAGTGCTGGGATTACACGTGTGAGCCACCACCACACCCAGCCAATATAAAATATTTCAACAAATACAAGTAAATTAAGTAAAAAGTTCCCTCACCTCTTCTCTAAATGTACTCTTCCCCCAGGGTAACCACTTTTATCAGTTAATGTTAAGGATTTCTTGTCTTCTTGTATCTTTGGATTGATATTTTTCATCAGTTTTGGAAAATTGTCTGTTCAATTTCTTTTCAAATATTGCCAACTCCTCATTCTCTCTTTCCCTTCCTCTTCTCTGGGAACTAAGATTAGATGTTTGTTAGACCTTCTTTCTCACTGCGTCTTCCTTGACTCTCATCATTTCTGTACTACATTCCAGATGATGTTTTATTTTAGCTTCCAGTTTGCTTGTTGGCTCTTCACCAGTACCTAATCTGTTGTTAATTCTGATTACTGAGATTTTCAATTTTGATTAATATAGTTTGTTTTTATAATTTTTTAAAATTTAGCTTTTTATTTGGAAGTCATTTCAAATATGAAAATCATTGTAAGATCAGAAACTATGTGAATAATACCATACACCTTTTACCTGGAGCCTCTGATTCTTATTTCACTCCATTTGATTTATAATTTGTTTTTTCTCTCTCGGATATATTATTTTCTGACCATTTAAAGATAAATTTTATACATTATGACCTTTTTCACTAAACAATTTAGGTTATATATTTCTTAATAGGAATATTCTCTTACCTTACAGTATAGTTATCAACTGTGAATATTGCTGCAATGAACATGAGAGTATAGGTACCTCTTTGGCATACTGATTTCAATTTCTTTGGATTTATATCAGAAGTAAGACTACTGGATGATAATGTAATTCTATTTTTAATTTTCTGACGAACTTCCATACTATTTTCCTTCATGGCTGTATTAAGTTACATTCCCAGGAACAGTGCACATTTACAGTTACATTCCCATGAACGGTGAACATTTCTCCACACCACTGCCAACCCTTACCTTTCATCCTTTTGATATCTCATTGTGACTTTAATTTCCCTGTTGATCAGTGATGATGAGCATTTTTTCATATGTCTGAAGGCCATTTGTATGCCTTCTTTGGAGAAGTATCTATTTAGGCCCTTTGCCCATTGGTGGGTTATTTGTTTTATTGCTATTGAGTTGTTTGAGTTCCTTATATATTTTGGATATTAACCCCATATTAAATGTATGGTTTGCAAATATTTTCTCCCAATTTGCAGGCTATTTCTTAACTCTGTTAATTGCTTTTTTTGCTGTGAAGAAGATTTTTAGGTTGATACAATCCCACTTGTTAATTTTTGTTTTTGTCACCTGTGCTTTTGGAGTCATATTCAAGAAATCTTTTCTTAGATCAGTGTTGTGGAACATTTTCCTATGTTTTTTTCCAGTAATTTTACAGTTTCAGATCTTACATTTAAGTTTTCCATCCATTTTGAGTTTATTTTTGTAAACAGTATGAAGTAAGCATCCAATTTCATTATTCTGCTTGTGGATATCCAGTTTTCCCAATACCAGTTATTAAAGAGACTATCTTTTCTCCATTGTGTGCTATTGGCATCTTTGTAGAAAATCAACTAACCAAAAGTGTGTGGGTTTACTTCTGTGTTCTCTATCCTGTTTCATTGGTAATTTGTCTTTCTGCCAGTACCATACCTTTATGATCAATATAGCTTTGTAATAGATCTTGAAGTCTAGGTAACATGATATTTCTTTTTCACTTTTTCTTTATGTAGTCAATATTAATTTATGAATCCCTATTTTCCTAAGCAGTCTTGAATTCATTACTGAATAATTTTAGTACTCGTATTATTTCATATTTGGCCAGTGGTATCCACATCTAAAATGGCTCCAGTAACCTAGTGGTGTGCTCCTGTCATTGATTTGAGCAGTTGTTTATATTACGGCATAACAAGATGTCATTTTGTATCTACTCTGCCTTAGTCCTGGAATGGAAAAAAAGAAATTTTTTGAATTCAAAACTGTTGATTCTTTATTTAAAATCTTTAACTCTGTGAGTACATAGTAGGTGTTGTTGATTTTTTTAAGACTCTTAATTCTCCTTGAGACATTACATAGACTTACCGTGTCTGAAATATCAATGTCTGAAGCATTTCCAATGATTTATATATCTGATTGTTGTTATCTGCCAGCTTTCACTCATCCTTTTGCCTTTCCTTACTTGTTTGGTAATTTTTACTGTGAATTGCTCATTTCCCTGAGAACTTTGTGTGAGTATTGCTTGTTTTTCCTGGAATTTTTAGGAATTCTTTGACACCTGGGAGAAAGGTGGTTTTTACCAGACATTTGATTATTTCGTGTATCTAGTGAAACTACCTGTGTGAGACCTTCTTATATTCTCAGGTTGAGGTTTTTCTTTTCAGACCATTTTATGTAAATTAAGGCCTTAAAACTCTATGAGAGTCAGCTTGTCATTATGCATTATCAGAAGATTTTTTTTTTTCTCTTGGCAATACTATTTGAGATGAGAAATTTTCATTGCAATTTAGTTGAGGGAGAAGGTAGTTTATTTTTAGTTCACCTAGCACTGAATGTGTAGGTCTTTCGTGTATAGCTCTGTTGGGAAGTCTTCTACTAAATGTCTTACCTGGGTGGGGGCCATGTGCTATGTTCTTGATCCCTGGATTTGTAAAGACTTGAAGCCAAAGCTGAAGTTCTGACTAGTTTGGGAAACATTAATAAGATGAAACAAAAACTAAATTTTTTTTCTTCTCTTTGCTTTCTTTTTGACCTGAGTATTGCTTACTTTCTGTCTAGCTCATAGATGTAGACTAGAAGAGTATTTTAAACTTCATTCTATTTAGTTTTTAAATTGTTTTCAGTGGAAGTATCAGTCTCGGTACCTCCCATGGCATAAGGCTGGAAATAGCCATGATCCTGCCAAACACGGACACTCTGCAACCTGGACCAAAATATTCTACTCTAAAAATCGAATAATTATGTCTTTTTCAATAAAATAAAAAGTATAATCATTAATGTAATTTAATTCTTTCATTCCAATCTTCACTCATGCTTTCAACCATAGATTATATTATTCCCCCTTCTTAAGTGGAATTAGTATTTCATTATTCCATAAGGCTCTACAAATACCTTCTTGTTTTGCGAAGACCATCATGAATTCCAGGTGCTCTGTAACCTGATCAAGTTGGAGAACTGCTGATGCAACCAAATTTAATTACTTAATGTTCTTCCTAAGCGCCCGTTTTTTTCCTGCTTCTATGACTTGCTCTCACTGCTCGCTATCCCAAACACTGTCCAATTGTACATGTTCCAATGTCACCATTCCTTTTTCTGGCAAATGCTTCAAAAGCTACTGTTTCTATAAAACTTTCCTTTACCCTTCTCTTTTGACTTATTATGAGCTCCTTTAGTAGTTTGTAATCTCCTTAAGAGCAAATTTCACAAATGTTATATTTGTAATGTCTTATGTAGCAGAGTATTCTCACAGTCTAGAACAGATGGTTCTTCTGTATCTGTTGAAGGAAATGGGAAGATAGCAAAGCAACATAATAGGATAATTTTATTTTTGCCTACTAGACTATCTCAGGATGTATGTGTTTTCAATTCTAAAACTGGTTAGTGGTATTTCAGTTGAAAATGTCTTGACCCTTCTAACGTTAACAATCCTCATAAATGAGAGAGAAGATTGGGTGAGTAGGGCTCAGTGGGGGAAGCTGGTTCTTTTCACCCACCTTCAGAAATCCAGGTATGGGTTGTTCTGGACCTCGAAATTACTTTTTTTTTTTTTTTTTGGATGGAGTCTCGCTCTGTCACCCAGGCTGGAGTGCAATGGTGTGATCTTGGCTCACTGCAACCTCTGCCTCCTGGGTTCAAGCAATTCTCCTGCCTCAGCCTTCCAAGCAGCAGGGATTACAGGCACGTGCCACCATGCCCGGCTAATTTTTGTATTTTTAGTAGAGACAGGGTTTCACCATGTTGGTCAGGCTGGTCTCGAACTCCTGACCTTGTGATCCACCTGCCTCGGCTTCCCAAAGTGCCAGGATTACAGGCATGAGCCACCACGCCCAGCCACGAAATTACCTTTAAAAAGGTGGTCTTTAAAAAGCAAATAGGGAGAGACTAATTGCAAAAAGATTAATGATGAAATAAATTATCTTTCTCTTTTCCACTTTTTCTGTGGTGTTCCTTTTGACATTTGCATTCCAACCCAGAGCCCCACAAATAACTGAGTCTGCACTCTTTTGACAAGCAAGGATTGCTCTCAGATGTATTTTATAACCTCAGCTTATATGAGAAGAACTTTTCTTTCCAGAGATGGTTTCGTAGTAATATCCTTCAAAACCTCACACTGTACAATTTGACTTGTTTTCTTTGTTGTTATGTTTGCTTTGTTTTGGTGAGTTTTACTCATCATTTCAGCGAACTGATAGAAAGAGATAGAATTTTTGTTGGATACTAAATCATGTTGATCAAAAGCACTATTGACCTTGTGTTGTTAAAACTAAAAATATAAGAACAAACCATTTTCTAAGGTTTTTAATTATATGCACTAAAACAGAGTAAGGCCTAGTTTTATTAATCATTGGGTTATGATTTGATGTGGAAAGAACCAGCCTATAACTTTTCCCCTTGTTTAACAGCATTATTGCTGAAAACTTTAATAGACTTAAGTGTACTGGAGCTAGGGAGTGAAATCTTATCTTTCCCTGAACACCAGGGCTGCTTTGTTATGGTGTTTCCATTTGTGGCATAATGAATGTGTAGGACGCTAATGATGTGGTCTCTAGGTGTTCTCCTACTACACAGAGCACTGATAATGAGCTTCGAGTAATCGGGTACGAGTCCCTGAAGATGAATCCTGATTACCTTCGTGGGGCCATTCCGCTCTGCTCCCTTCCTCCTTGATGTTTCTGTAAAGAACATTTGGATTTTGAAGAGAGTATTGTGTATTTGACTTTTAATTAGATTTGCAGTGCGTTGGGTTAATAAACTAGGGCTGCTTCTTCTTCAGTTTCCTCTGAAGGGATGTGTGTAAATGTTGCACAGTGGGCCAAGAGAACAGAGGGTCGTAACAGGCAGCAGTGGTGATGTCCCCGGCTTCATGCCCCAGTCCTGAAAAACAGACTTATAGTGGCTGAAGGTGGATTTCATCCCATGGTGCATATTCACAAATGACTTCCAAGTGGCCAAGGACCTGCTAAACCTGTTGTATCTGCTCTGTACGAGGAAGCAGTCTCAGTATGAAATACAACAGTTGTCTGTCAGGGCTGCCCCAGAGTCCTGCAAGTTGGTATTATCTGCTTGCATTCAGAAAACAAATCACCATGGCTGACCACAGCTTTGTACTTACTGTGATCTTAGGGCTTGCATTTTTAGGGACAACTTGCCCTTTATGCCTTTGGTCCCTTTCTGCCTTCTGCTTTTGTTTTTCTGCCAGTTGGGTTCATTTACTTCCTTCTGTGTTTTGTCATGCTTTTCTTATTATAGCTTTCAGATTAATCATGGACATAGATAGAAAGTACTCTAGCGTCTTTATCCTACCTCAGCTTTCAGTCTGGTGTAGAGCTAAGGGAAGGAGAATTGCCTTCATAGTCAACCTTCAGTGTGGTCCCTGAACTTTTATTTTGTTCAGTGAATCCAGCACATCTCACATTGTGCCCCCAGCTATAATGGGTAGTCTTTTCCTGATCTAAGAAAATTGGATGCCTGGCTTCTGCCTTACTCTTCATTGTTTCTTAAGCATAGTCCTTACATGATGGTCTGGCAGGTCTAATTGTGTGGCTGGGGCTTCCTTCTGCATGCCTATTCCATTTTTTAGTTTTTTTTTCTTTTGAGAATTGGGGTCTCAGTCTACTACCCAGGCCAGAGATCAGTGACATAATCATAACTCATTGCAACCTCGACCTCCTGTACTCAAGCAATCCTGCCACTTCAGCCTCTCAAGTAGCTGGGACTACAGGCACATGCCACCACATCCAGCTCATTATGAATTTTGTTTTTGTTGTTGTTGTTTTGAGATGGAGTCTTGCTCTGACCCCCAGGCTGGAGTACAGTGGCACAATCTCGGCTCACTGCAATCTCCACCTCCTGGGTTGAAGCGATTTTCGCACCTAAGCCTTCTGAGTAGCTGGGATTACAGGCACACGCCACCATGCCCAGCTAATCTTTGTATTTTGAGTAGAGACGAGATTTCAGCATGTTGGCCAGGCTGGCCTTGAACTCCTGACGTCAAGTCAGCCGCCCACCTTGACCTCCCAAAGTGCTGGGATTACAGGTGTGAGCCACTGTGCCTGGTCTGAAAATATTTTTTATAGAGACAGGGCCTCACTGTGTTGCCCAGGCTGGTCTCCAACTTCTGGGCCTGAGTGATCCTCCCACCTTGGCCTCTCAAAGTGCTGGGATTACAGGAGTGAGTCATCATGCCCAGCCTGCCTATCGTGTTTTATTTTGAGGCTACCATTACTCCTTATCTGTAGATCCAAGGATCTGGCATCATTTTCACATATCCTCTTCAGAGTGTGAGTGTAGAATTAAGGTAAGCTGACAACACAAAAGGGGGCAGAGGTTTCCCACTCATCCCCCACAGAGATTCTCTGTTGGCATAGGTGGGCTCTGGTCCAACTTCTGGCCGACATGAGCATGGACAATGTGGCACAGTTGTGGCTCTGCATCTTGTGTGTGACTGCTGCCCCGTTTTTGTTTAGCAAGCTGCTATGCCAATTTACTATGCATGTTGTTACATATTCTGCTCTAATTTGACTGCCATTTTGCTTCAGTGAGACGATGATTGTTTATGGCAGGGCTGTAATGTGTTGTCAGCACAGGTTACTCGCTACTTGTTGGCAATGGCCTAACATTGCCTGAGACATGGTGTCACTGTGAAATGGTTTGACAATGTTGAGACTGTGGTTATGTTGAGCAGTAACAACTGTAGAGGTCAAAAAAGGGCATCTAAGAGGAACTGTGTTCATAGGGGAAAGATGGAGAAGGAATACTAAGTAGGACAGTAGCAAATGTCATCAAAGAGCTTCATTTTCACGCAATTTTCATAATTCGGTCTGTTTTCTGTGAACAGTGTTGGTTCAGCTGCTGCTCGGGAGTAGCACATTGCTGAGTTAGAAATGAATTGTGCTGATCATGACCCTGACTATCATTTTCTTCTTTGAACATTTCGAGAAAGTTCTCTAGCCTGCTGAAGAATGCACTAGATCCTTGTCCATGTATGAGGCAAGAGACTCATTGGGCCACCTTCACAAGGTTTCATTTTTGGAACATTTATCTAAGGACTATCTTACTGCCCTGAGAGACCAAGATGTAGGCTACCTTAAGTTGTATGAGGCTGCTGTGAAAATGGCATTGGTGTTTTTTTGGCTCTAAGAAATTTTCAGGACCTAGTCAAGCATGTGACAACAAATATTTAATGATAGTGGACAAGGTAAACTTCAAAAGTGACTAGAAAGCCTTGTAGAGTCTAAGACAGAGGGACCCTAACAAGCTTGATGACATTTTGAATACGTTTTGTATTGATTACTGATTCTTTTCCCAATGATCTGTGAAGCTGGCTTTCTGTTTGGCAAGGCAGCCCCAGAAGGAGCTTTCACCCCATACCTCCTTGCAGGAGTAGCGTAGAACATCTCCCAGCATCGGGCCCTCCAGAGTCTGGGAGGGTTTGGTTGTCTCGTGAATTATGTGGTGCCCTTCAGGAACTCACTGTGATCTCTGATGCCTTTCCTTTCAAGCAAGTGGTGTGGAAAAATATTAAAACTCTCAGTAATGACAGTTTCTAGATACACACATCTTTGAGTGGACAATGAAGGCAACATTTATATTCTGTCCACAATGCGAGCATGGTATGCATTCTGCCGCCATCAGAGAGCCTTCCTTCTGTTACCAAATACCTTACTTCCTGACAGGTATGACCTCCGGGACCTCCCTAACCCCTTTCTTTCATTTCATACAAAAATCTAGAGCTTGGCTTTTCTTTTTCTTCTTTTTTTGTAAAAAGAGGTTTTTCCATTTTAAAAAGCCTGTTCAGTTCTTAAACTTGATCATTGATATGTTCCGCCTCATCAGGAAGAGGAGTGCAGCTGAACTGACGATCAGTTCATGCCCTTGGCCTCACTCATTATCATGTCAAGGACCTGGCATGCCCATTGAGGAGGGCCTCTGCGCAGTCTGTCATCACCAAGCCTAATTCCTTCCCCTGTTGATGGTTTTGCCAGATTCTTTGCCTGTTGATGCCCATGCCAGGGCCATGGTGCTTATGCCAAAGCCTTTGACAGAATGAGTCAAATCTGATGCCAGTCACCCTGGCAGATGCCACCTTGTTGTTGACCACTTCCTACCAGGGATGGGCTGAAAAGCATAGTGTCTGCTAAGCTTGTAGAGGACTTTTCTGTAAGTGCTAAGTATTGACGTTACTCCAATTTGAATCAGATCATTTGGAACTCTTGCTTGGATCTCTCAAAGCTGTTGACTCATTTGTATCTTGGCCTCACATTAGTGGGGTAGATAGGAGCCAACAAGTTTGAGTGAAGTCAGAATAAATATCTTTTAAGTGTGGATCTGTGGAGAAGAAAGAGGTCCCAAGATCATATTGAAACCTGTGGTTAAAACTGTGAATCAAAAGGTTTGTTTTAATTTGCCATTTTCTTACGAAGTTTTAAAATGTTTTCTAATAAAGCTTCTTATTTATTGCCTTAATACATTTTCTGTTACTTATAACAGAGTACCTAAAACTAAATAATTTATGGCTGGGTGCAGTGGCTCACACCTGTAATCCCAGCACTTTGGGAAGCTGCGGCAGGCGGATCACGAGGTCAGAAGATCAAGACCACCTGGCTAACACGGTGAAACCCCGTCTCTACTAAAAATACAAAAAAATTAGCCAGTTGTAGTGGCGAGCACCTTAGTCCTAGCTACTCGGGAGGCTGAGGCAGGAGAATTATCTGAACCCAGGAGGTGGAGCTTGCAGTGAGCCGAGATCGCGCCACTGCACTCCCGCCTGAGTGACAGAGCAAGACCCCATCTCAAAAAAAAAAAACTAGATCGTTTATAAAGAATGGGAATTTATTTCTGCAGTTATGGAGGCTGAAAAGTCTAAGGTAGAGGGGATGCATCTGGTGCGAGGCTTCTTGGTGGTGGGGACTTTCTGAACAGCTCCGAGGCAGTACAGGGTGTCACATGGTGAAGGGCGGGTGAGCATACTAACATGCTAGCTCAGTTCTCTTCCTTTTCTTATAAAGCTACCTGCCTCTCAGTATTGCCTCATTGGAGATTAAGTTTCAACACAAGTTTTGGAGGGGCATTTAAACCATAGCATATTTATAGTGCAGCAGTCCCACTCCTAGGTATTTACCCAAGAAAAATGGAACTATATACTTACACAAAGACCTATACCCTTTTTACTCTGTTTTTTTTTTTTTTTTTTTTTTTTGAGACAGAGTCATGCTCTGTCGCCCAGGCTAGCGTGCAGTGGCACAAACCCGCCTCCTGGATTCAAGAGATTCTACTGCCTCAGCCTCCTGAGTAGCTGAGACCACAGGCACACGCCACCACAGCCGGCTAATTTTTGCATTTTTAGTAGAGACAGGTTTCACCATGTTGACCAGGATGGTCTCGATCTCCTAACCTTGTGATCTGCCTGCCTCAGCCTCCGAAAGTGCTGAGATTACTGGCATAAGCCAATGTGGCTGGCCAACCTGTACACTTTTTGTAACAGCCAAAAACTGGAAAGAAGCAGTATCCATTACTAGGTAAAAATTACGGCATATACAGATAATGGTTATTTCTAAGCACAAAAAAAAATCAAAGTGATATTCCTAACAACATGGATGAATTTCAGAAACATTGTGCTAGTAAGAGAAGGCACACACAAAAAGGTACATACTTAATAATTCCACTTGTGTGAAATTCTAGAACCAACAAAACTTATCTGTAGTAATAAAAAGTAGTTCAATGTTCACCTGGATGCAGGGGTGGGGGCAGTGGCTACAAAGTTGCATGAGGGAACATCGTGGGTGATGGAAATGTTCTGTTTCTTGATTGTGGTGGCAGTTATATAGATACAGACATATTTGTCCAAACTCATCAAACTGTATACCTCAAATGGGTACATTTTTTCTTTTATGTGTATTATACCTCAAGTATAAAGAAGTTGATTTTAAAAATACATTTGTTCTAATCCCACTTTTGCCACATAAGCAGGGTTCAGAGAAATGTTAGGTATTCCTTCTCTCTACTCTCGTGTATATCCTGATGAAAACATTTATATGACCATATTGAAATCAGATTTAAATATCAGTTTCCCTAATGGACTCAGCTGGACTCAAGTTAATGGACTCAAAAAAATTTTGAATCTCATCTGTTCCTATTTTCTCCTGCCTACAGTTGTTATCTTTACTGTTATTTGAAGGTCTTGAATAAGTGAATTTTGAATTCAGATAATACACTATGGGGAGCTCAGTAGGAAAGCAGACCCCTGGCCTCAGGAGCACCTCTTTGATCATGAATATCTGTGACTGCCATTTTGTTCTCTAGATTCATGTCTTTATATTGTCTATTTGGCTTATAGTTTTTTTCTATCACCATTTTGTTTTCAACTGTTTTTTCAGTAAAAGACAAAATTTGATTTTCATGCTATTAATTTTGTACTAAAAAGAGCACAGCAGGCATAATTAAAGCATTTAAGATGTAGTAATATGATTTAAAATATTTCACTAAGTGATATATTACAAAAAGTTGTTTAATTATCTGTAACCTTTAAAAGCAGGTATTAGAATTCTATGGCTATTGTCTTTAATAATTACATTTTTATTTTGATTTTAATTTTTTAAATGCATGTTTGTTTTTTGTTGTTTTTTTTTTCCCTGAGATGGAGTCTCGCTCTGTCGCCCAGGCTGGAGTGCAATGGCGTGATCTTGGCTCACTGCAACCTCCACCTCCTGGGTTCAAGCAATTCTCCTGCCTCAGTCTCCTGAGTAGATGGGATTACAGGCACCTGCCACCACATCCAGCTAATCCTTGTATTTTTACTAGAGACGGGGTTTCACCATGTTGGACGGGCTTGTCTCGAATTCCTGATGTCAAGTGATCCACCCACCTCGGCCTTTTAAAGATCTGACATCTTAGTTGTTACTGTGAAATTTTCTTGTTTTCTCCTCATCTTAACCTTGTTTTATGTATCAAAGTAAAGAAAAGGAACGGTTAAAACTTATATGAAGTATGGCTAAATCTTCAAAAAGATACCAAATATTTAGAAACTAGTTTTATGATGCGTATGTTTTATAAATGGTAGCAATACAATTTATAACTGTCATTTCTGAAATCTCCTGATTTAGGTATCCATTGCCAAAAAATGTAAAATAGAATTATAATGAGTGATCTCTTGAATTAAAACCAAATGTTTTTATATTACAATACCTGTGATGGTGATTCCAAACAGGCGTCTCCTTAATAAGTGGCCACGGTACAGTCATGATGTTAGCCCTTATATTTATAATGAGGACAATTCTGGGTCACCAAGGGCCTGGATATGGGACCCTTAGGGCCCACTGTGATATTTATGGACATGAAATACAGTCATAGGCCATTCACCAGATTTAGCAAGCGTGGAAACTTTGAAATAAATTAACTTGACAAATATACATAAACTTCAGTAAATTTTATTAGTTTTATTTTTTTGTCCTGTGTATTTGCAGAAATGTTATCTATTAGGAAATGTATTTAATAAAAGTAGAAGGATTTTTTTTTTTTTAGCATGATACTCAGCTATATTCTTCCAATAGGTGTGGAACTTAGTGCCTTCAGCAGTGGCAGTCTCCTAAAACGATTGTCTATCAGTTAAAGATTAACTGAGTATTTTGGACCAAGTAGCAAACTAGAATTCTTTTCATCTAATCTCTGTTTAATTTGGGATATCCATTATAACATCCTTGGGTCAGTGTAGTACATCTTACGTTAAGTTTTTTCTCTAATGAATATTTATATTACATAAATGGGAAAATTGGTGGGTTCCCTTGGTAGAAACATGATATTGGTATTTTTAAAGTAAACTTAAATAGGTCAGAATTTTTATCCTCTAGAGAAAATTTCACGTCTGATTAAATAGTTTACATAAACTTAATCTTTTTCTGCTAGATGCATTATAATCTCAGATATTATTCATGTAGCTATTCCTCTGTGAACCATAAAATGTTCATTTCTTCAAAATGAATATGAAGCTCAAAGCATTAGTGGTCTTAAGAGCATAAAAACTTTATTACTTTGTGCTTCACATTTTTCAAGTAACTTTGGAAAGCCGAAACAAATTTTGCATTTAGATTAATGGAAGATGTTTTCCATTTGAAGAAACTGGCAAGGGAGCAACAATAACAAAAATCCCCCAAGGTTAAAAATGTAGTGCTTTTGATTCTTCCCAGAACTGTGTTAGCAGAACAATCATTTCTCAGCATGGAAAGGTATCATAATTGGTCTATACAGTGGCAATACTGAAAACGAGTATGCTTCAGAGAAAGCTAATATGACTCTACTTAATAATTTCCTTCAAGAGCCTGAATTTGAATGTATATTCCACCCAGCTTGAGGCAAACAATTTGTTCCTATAAGTTCTAGTGGAAGTTACCGGGGGTCATGCAATTTATTTTTGTCTTGAAGTTTTCAAAACTGTGTAGAACTAAAGACACATTTACTTACATTGTTCCACTAGTAATTTGATCCAATTGGCAATGCTCCTTTCTCTTCTTCTTCTCAATTCTATTATGTTGGAAGAGTAGATGTGTTCATAAAATGTTGTGACAAACAATTCTTCCTAGAGACGTTTAGAGACGTTTCCTCTTAATGTTTGAACCTCTGGTTCGCATTTTTTTTTTTTTTTTAGGTGGAGTCTTGCTCTGTTGCCAGGCTGCAGTGCCGTGGCACAATCTTGACTCACTGCCACCTCCACCTCCTGGGTTCAAGCGATCCTCCTGCCTCAGCCTCCAGTAGCTGGGACTACAGACACACACCACTATGCCCAGCTAGCTTTTGTATTTTTAGTAGAGACAGGGTTTCACCATGTTGGCCAGGCTGGTCTCAATCTCTTGACCTCGTGATCTGCCCGCCTCAGCCTCCCAAAATGCTGGGATTACAGGCGTGAGCCACTGTGCCTGGCCCAATGTTTGCATTCTTTAGTAAGTGGTTTTTTATTGTGGGTCTTTACTTACATGTGCTGTTACTGTCCTTTTCACTGGGATTATCTAGGTTTTCAATCTGTTTCTTTGTGGTTTTTTTTGGCTATGGGACTAGTTTTAAAGCCCTACCACAAAGTAGAGGGTCTGTACTTGGAGTATGATGAGCAATGTAAGAGGATGTTTCCTTTTTTTTCTTGAAGAATTGACAGTTTTAGGGAAATGTGTGCAGAGGTCAGAAGATGGCTACACAGAGAATGAAGCATTAGAAGGTAGACACAGGTCTCTGCATTGCAAATATCAGTAACAGGGATGAAGAAAGAACAGCAGAATGTTTAGAAAGAGTGTAAAGGATGGTTAGACACTTAGACCCTCTCTTTTGTAAGTTTGATTATGTACTTTTAAGAAGCAGCAATAAGTTGAAGGTCAAGTTATCTCAATACTCTGATAAGATGGGGTCTCTGGATTCATACCAAATATTAGAGTTCAAGGCATTCCCCTTCAATTTATTTTATATTCCTCAAATGTATCTAATTCCTTAGGATTAATGACTTGTTTCTTTTAAAAACAGCATTTATTGCTTTAATCTGAGAACAAATATAAGACTTCCAGTGTTTATATCTACAAACACAAGGATTGAAAAAAATTTTATAATCCACCTCACTGCTAATTCTTGTAGGTGAAGCAACGACTTAGAAGAATGGGGAGACTGGAGTACATGATCGTTTTATAGACAGCCACAGTTGGCAAAAGATGGTGGTGAGGCTGTCCCCGTTGTAAATCCTTTATCTCCATGAGAGCAACTGTTGCTGGCTAGTTTCTTGTGAATTAAGTATGCACTTTGTCTTTTTTATAAATGTGATAAATGAACATATTTTCTAAGTGGCTATTTGCTTAATAAAAATGAGTAATAAGGAATTAGGGAAGCATTGGAAAGATATAACTGGGAGGTGAAAAAAAAATGTTATCTCTTTGCTTCAGTCCCTTATTCTGATCTTTATAGATCAGTTCTCCCAGTGAGAATCCAAATGGGATGTCATTCTTTGTTTGATTCATTAATTCTTTGCAATCTATAGTAGGACTGTTGAGGAGAATGTATAAAATGCAGGTTACCAGCAGGTTGAAGGAGGGGAATGAGGGCAGGTGGTCCATTAGCAGAAACATTAATTCTTGACTGGGATAGTGAATATTGACCAACATTGAAAACATTATATTGTGGTCTTCTTTAGGCCTGAACACTGACAGCCAGTTGACAAGTCTAATTTTTCATAACTTACATGTGGTTCATTTAGGAAAAACTACCATCAAGAGCAATTCAATTCTATTATGACAATTAACTCTGACTTCCGAAGTAAGTAGAATAAATCAATTTATTTCTCAGTAAGGCCCAAATAAACTGAGATTGTTGTGCCAATTATGCAGTTTGTGACTACGGTGTAGATGGTATGTGCTGGGTTGTGCAGTGTACAACCTGCAAAGCTGTATGAGGCAACCTAGACATTCTACTTCTAGCTATATACCCAGAAGAAAATACATGTTTCTACAAAACTTTGTACAGAATGTTTATAGTACCATTATTCATAATATCCAAAAAGTGAAAACAACCCAGATGTTCCTAAACTGATAAGTGGATAAACAAAATGTGGTGTATCCATAAAGTAGAATATTATGTAGCCGTAAGAAATAATGGAATACCAATACGTGCTGCAGCCTGGCTGAACCTTGGAAACGTTATGCCAAGTTAACAGCACATACTGATTGTATGAGTACATTTAGATACGAAATATCTAAAAGAGGTAAATCCATTGCCAGTGACTGAAATGGGGTGTGATTGCTTAATGGGTATAGGGTTTTCTTTTGGGGGTGATGAAATGTTCTAGAATCAGATAGTGGTGGGGTTGCACAACCTTGAAAACTACTGAAAACCCTGTGAAATGTACAGTTTAAAATGGTTAAAATGATGCATTTTATGTTGTATAAAAGAAAATTAAAAAAAATTAATCCGGTGGGGTCTGATGGCAAATGGACATGAGGGAACTTTTTTCGAGGTGATGGAAGTGTTATAAATCTAGATTAGAGTGATGGTTGCACAACTGTGTAAATTTATAAAAACTCATCAAACTGTATACTCTTAAAATGTGGATGTATTTTATGGTATGCAATTATACCTCAATAAAGCTGTTTAAAAAAAACTCTGTGAGTCATTACTGAAATCAGTGCCATTTTCTGAATTTCAGAAATATCAAAGGAGAGCTTTCCCAGTGTGAATTTATAATAAATAACGTTTGGTATTTTATTTCCTTTGACTTAACAAGAGCCAGAGATGCAGAAACAAATCTGCACTTCCATGTTGTGTTACCCACTCTGGGCCATGGCCCATTTGCCAGTTGCAGATTGCCTCCTTGTCTGAAAATGGGCGTGTTTCTTCATAGTAACTCTCAATTCTATTGTTGGTGACAGCATAATAATGGAACTTTCTTCTGTGTGGATAAGCCCTTCAGTGATATTTGCAAATCAAATCATATCTGCTTTTTGTGCTACATTGTCCTCAGAATCTTTTGATTGGTTTGGTTATAGACATCCCTATATCAGCTTCTCTGTTCTCTTTCAGTTTAAATATCTGTATGCTGTGGCAAATTGCATTATGAAATCCTCTCACATTTATTGCTGTTTAGTGCATGGAAATGGCATTTCCTCATTACCAAAGATAAACTCTAAATGTTTCTTTTTTTTTTTTTCCTGAAGCAGCAAATTATGTATTCAAAAATCTTTTCTCTATAGCATTATTTCCCTGAGCCGTTTCTTTTCTCCCCCCTGAATGCTGACACCAGATGCAGTCTGCATGGACATTAGTCCCAGGGAAATCTTGTCTTCTACCCAGGAGGAGGAGATTATAGGAAGCAATGCTGACTCTTGTTGTAGATTCACAATGTGCTGACACGATAATAGGACATGAATGGGCTTTTGGAATGCCTTTTCCTTTGAGCTTGGCTGAGAGGGGAACAGAGGCAGACAGCTCCATGGCCTGAATTTCGTTAGCTGTGTGACAATGAGAGAGATAAGTAGATGTGACAGTTATGAATGATCCTCTGTCATGCACTTTCACGTTCAGACTCAGATAAACTGACACTGCTGTCAAACACCAGCTATGGAGAGCTGAGACCTCTGATGAACCTTCTAATATGGTAAATGGGAGTCTTAATTCTTCATTAACTGGAAAAAGGAGATTTGGCCATGTAATTTTCTCCTTGCTGCCTGTTTTAAAGATTCCAATAACCCAGCATTTACAGTTGACTAGGCAGGGATTGCTTTTCCCCCCCTACACTTGCAACATGCAGACTGTGAAATCTGAGGAAACGCCGCTTAAACCCAGACTTATTGCCTTGGTTATCTTTAATGACTTTGAAATGTATTGGCCTCATTATGGAACAGTGCAGTTATCAATTCCTCTAATTAGGTGATGTGCTCCCATAAGAAATTTAACATTAAAGCACAAAAATGAACTCGTTAGAGGCATCTATTGCTGGGAACTTCAGTATCAATGGTGAATTGAAGATACTGTGTTTCGTTACCAACTCTTCTGCACCCTACGTCTGACTCCTCCTTGAAGACTAGACCATGGGCATTTTTTTCTTTTTCCTTAAGGGTTTAATCCTCATATAGCACCTCTAATACCTTTTATGACATTTGAGTGCTTCTGGATAGTAAACTGTGTGCCTTTGACTAAATTGACCAAGAGCCTAGGGGAGGGAGGAGGTGAGTAGTTTACATTTAAATGCTCCACATATCAACCCATCTTTCTTTCTTAGAGTTTTAACCCATGGCTAGTTACTCTTTCTTGTATAATGCCAATAAACTTCCTTTCTATAAGTAGCTTAGCAAAGCCTTTGTTTTTACCACGATAGGGACCATTATTTGTTTATTAAATAGTGATACTGTTTCACTCATACAATTTCGTCTGTGTTTCCAGAGAAGATGAGGTTTCGGGGTTTAGGCTTTTTAGGTCTCTTAACCCTTCTTTACATCAATCATCCATCTGAACAAAAAAAATAATTGTAGCCTCCCCTTTGGGGAAACTATATAGTTTAATTAGTGTTTTCTAATAACTTGCAAATCCTTAGAGAAAAGTTATAATAGAAGCATAAGAAATTATCTTTGAGGTTAGTTTATTATTGTTCCTATTATTATCATTATTACTATATGGGACTAGTTTTTTTTTTTAAATTGACTACTTGAAAATGTGTTTCAGATCTCATGGAGTGAAATTTACCTTTAATTTACCTTAGAGCTCAAATAAGAGCATACAGAATATAAAAATGTGGAACACTAATTTCTTTAAAACACCTGACCCTGTTAATGGCCAGGAGTGTTAACTTTGTCACCTGGAAGAAGATCCTGTCCTAGAAAATGTTAGAATGAAAACCTTAATCATCTCCTCTCAAAGGGTCATTGAGGAAGCTGGGCTTGAGTGTATGCAGCTGTTCTTCAATAATGTTATATCATTCTGAACCAATTATCATCCTTAACCCAGATTTGCTTTGAATCTCTGTGGCATCTTGACTACTGTCTATAACAACAGTGATTGCCAGACCCTGCCTGATGCTCAGGTTTGTATCAACCCTCTACTTCTCCTCACAGTAGGTAGGAGTTTCTTGGTGTTCTGTTCCTTACCCAGGCTTGAGGAATAGTCCTACTTTTTGCCATGATGCCTTGCCGCAGTTTTGGCTCTTCCCTTGTGCTGTTGTTCTCTTTGTCATGCAGGTTTCCCAGTATCTTAGTAAAAGCTGTGAACAATTCCTATCACCTTTTCAAACCTTCCTTCCAAGAAGTAGGGGATGGAGGGGGTTCCTGATCTTGCCACAGGTGGGTGCCACATGTAAGGACCCACTGGTTCCTCATGAGATTCTTTGAGAGAGTCTGAAGCTCGATTGTCTGGGTTAAAAGTCTGGTGCTGTCACCTGCTTTCTGAATGACTTTAAGCAAGTTATTTGACTTCTCTTTGCCTCAGTTTCCTGCCTATAAAATGAAGATAATAGCACCTGTCTTATCAAGGTTCTTAGAGAAGATTAGATGCATTAACACATGTAAAGCACTTAGAACACTTTAAGTCACATAGTAAACATTAATAAATATCAGTCGCTAACAGCTTTTGTTTCTGCTCTATTACCATTTTACTATCTCATGTCTCTCATATCCCATAACACCAAGCCAAACCCTTTGGCTCTTGATAGATTTATTATTCTTAATGTTTGAGCCCTACTATTTGCTATTGCTTCCCTTTTTACTCCTATACACTAATGTGTGAAATTGAAATAAAAAGCAGAATTGAGGCCAGGCACAGCAGCTTGTGCCTGTAATTCCAGTGCTTTGGGAGGCCAAAGTGGAAGGATCACTTAAGCATAGGAGTTCGAGGCTGCAGTGGGCTATGATAGCACCACTGTTCTCCAGCTTAGGTGACAGAGCGGGACCTTGTCTCAAAAAAAACAAACAAAAAACGGTTGGTCACCATGATATTAAAGAGCCATGAAATATATTAGCATGTCATTTTTCTCCCTATCCCCTCTATCCTGAACATTCCATATAGTCTTGGGAAATAACTTCTTTAAGGTAGGTCAGTTATTATGAATATAACATGATTGTCTATTGGGTTATGTTCATTGGGTTGATGCCAAGGAAAAATGAATATGGCAGGTCCCAGCAAGTAACAACAACAAAAATAGTATTGTCGACTGTTTCACAGAGAGTGTGGAGTTAGTATTGGGTTTTAAAGGATGAATAGGGGTTTATCAGATGAGGAGGATTGAGAAGAGCTTTCAGGGCAAAGGCATGTGGAAAAATTGGTGCGGTAGTGCACGCCAGTCCTGGGACTTCAAGTTGAACATTTAGGAGTGTAGCAGTTATGTTTCAGAAGCAGAGGATGAGTGGAGAGGGCAGCAATAGAATGGCTTGAAGACCCTTGTACAGTGTACTAAGGAGTTTGGACTTAATCCTGTGGGCATGCAAGACCCTTTGAAAGATTTGCAGTGGGAAAGTGATCAGATCTGATTTGCTAACTCATTGCAATGGCTCTGTGGAAGAATATCTTGGAGAGGGGTTCAAGACTTGAGCCAGGGGACATGTCAAGTAGTGTTTCAAATGCTAACTACCCCCTCCTGCTTCTCACATTGCTAAATAGAGTGCAGCAGAATGAGGTGTACTTCTGAAGACAGGTTTTTGAATCAGCTTTCCAGCAGTCCCTTGAGTACACTGAGAGGATGTGTGGAGGGAAGACATACCATCTTTACCCTGCCCTCTCCCCATGTTAATCTTTTGAAAGAGATGGGAGCAAAGCTGCTATCACATTGGGCTTGACTGAAGACAGAAGTCCTTGAGCATCCTTCCCCTGAGTGCAGGCAAGCCTTGTTCTTGCAGAGGAGAGGAGATTAGAATAACATCCTCACTCTTCAGTGAGAGGGCAGGCAGACCCTCACACTGGATGGTTCCACCCCGGAGTTCAGGCCTCTCCTGACAAGTGTTGTGAGCATCTGATGTCCTTGGCCTCTCTTCTGCACTGCTTACCTTACAGCAGTTAAGCATGAGAGCATTCTGTGTCTTCCTTTCTCTCCCTTCAGTTGCTTAAAGAAGATGAGAATTTGCTTTAAAGAAAAATGTTAAGAAATCTTTATAAAATGGTATTAAATTAGAAAATCTCACACTTTTTTCTTCAGAATGCTTTTCTTCAATTGCCATTGTATCTTTTTGCCCCTTCCAAACTCTTACCAATTATTATTTATGTATATTATCATGATTACTTGTAGAAAATCAATAGAATTGCTCGTCTTTATCAGCAGTGCTACCTTTCTACCTCTTTCTCCCTTTTCATCCTCTCTTCGTCCCTTGCTAATTGTTATTTCTGGGTGTATTATTATTGTAATTAAGGAAATTTGATAAAAATACCATGACAATTTCATGCCTCAGAATTATTACACAGGATTTATAAAAAAAGATTATTATACATCAATGCAGTGTTTGTTATTCCTAAATGATTATTCCAGAAATACTAATCAAAAACATCTCCCTCCAGAATAGTACTGTAGCTTTCATATCAGCTGCTGTTTCTTTGAATGGAGTTGCCCAATCTTTCATCAAAGAAACACATCACCCATATCCCTGTCTTTAAAAACAGCAATTATGTGTAAATGCCTCCTGATTTATTTGAGCCAGGGCCACTGGCCAGTATGAGTCACCACAATTTATTGCTAACCGTCACTTTTACATGATAGGTCTGTAACAAATATCTGCCGCATATTGTTAAATTAATCTTCCATTTAAAATTAATGGAGTTAGACTCCCCAGGTTCAATGTAATTTCGTGTTCACGGGCAGGGAGGGATGTGTGCTGCATACAAAATGAGACAAGGCCCAACGCCCTAATCTTTCATCACCTTGAACCTGGAGACTAGGACGCGTCTCAGCACCAACTAATGAGATTGAGCCTGCGTCTCTCCTGAGGATGCCAGCTCAAAGAGGCTTTTCTGCTCAGAAATAGCAGGCTCCGTCTTATTTTAATAATTCCTCAGATATGACAAGTCTGATGTTATGTATGAAAGAGCCAGGCTTGAAAAAGAGATAAAATGAATTTTATATCATTACTTCAAAACCAAACCAAGGGAAGTGTGTTGCAGTTAAATAAAAAAAAAAAAAATTAAAAAAAAATAAAAAAAAAAAATTGGACACATTTTAGTCATGAAATATACTGACTGTAAACCAGGAGTCATCCTTTCATTTATTTTAACGCACAATCACCTTAGATTTCTCTTCTGTAATTTTTACACCTATTCATGCATTAATCAAAATAATGTAGATGAAAGCAGGAGCTTGTTCGATAAACATTTAGATGAAAATATCAGAGGGGACATGTATTTCCTAATGGAGTGTGTCATACTGAACCTCTGAAGTCCCATCGCTTCTTTTGGTGGCATCTTTTGAAAATGCATCTTTTTTCTATGTACCACTAACCTATTACTGTTTAGTCTCTTAGACTTTAAAAATGAGTAAGCCAAATTACACAGGGGTATTGGGTTCTCTAGTTTTTCTTTCTCAGTCTTTTTCACAAACCAGGTAACTATTTTGCATCCATGGAGAAGAAGGTTTTACAGAACAGGTTTCAGCTATCATACCACATCTACAGTACTTCTGGCAAATGGTTGCTGGTTTTGTTTTTTTTTTTAAATTATTCGGGAAGACTGAGTCCCAGGGACAATGGGACCCTTTTCCTAGGTAAAGAAAACGTCTCTAGAAAGACAGTAAGTTAAGAGCCAGGGAAGGTGGTGCACACTCATAGTCCCAGCTACTTGGAAGGCTACAACAGAGAATTTCTTGAGCCTAGGAGTTCAAGACCAGTCTAGACAAACATAGCAAGACCTCCAAATAAGGTAAACTTCCTGGTTTTTAAAAATTCTGTGAGTTGAGTTCTGCTTCCTCATAGGTGAATTCTAGGTATCTGCACTTTGTATCTGATTTATTTATTTTACTTTTTTGAAACAGGGTCTCAAAGTCTCCCAACTGGAGTGCAGTGGCACAATCTTGGCTCACTGCAACGTCCACCTACTAGGCTCAAGCAATCCTCCCACCTCAGGAGGGAGCTGGGACTACAGGCGCCTGCCACAACACCTGGCTAATTTTATATGTTTTTGTAGAAAAAGGATTTCATCATGTTGCCCAGACTGGTCTTGAATTCCTGGGTTCAAGCAATCTGCCAGCCTCAGCCTCCCAAAGTGTTAGGATTACAAGCATGAGCCACTGCACCTGGCTTGTGTCTGATTAATAATGCAACATATGATTGATTTTAAAGCTCTTCTTTTTTGTGATTTGTTGTAATTTGCGTCCACAATAATTTTTTTTCCAACCCCTTCTTCAGACATACATAATAAAATTTCTAGAGAAGCAGTATTAGTATTATACTACCTATAGCTTTTATTATTACTATTATTTTGCTAACATTTTATAACTTAGACTTCTATTTTCTTATAAACTTTGTATATTTAAATGAACATAGGGATAGAAAAATGTAAACTCCAATACAAGAATCAAGTATAGTCACTTATCGACACATGCAGTTTTAAAAATTACAGTCACCCCTTGGTATACTTAGGGAATTGGTTCCAGTACCCCTCACCCTCACCCCCGTATGTACTCAAGTCCTGCAGTGGGTCCTGCAGACCCCTGTGTATGAAAAGTCGGCCCTCTGTATGTATGGGCTTTGCATCTTTTGAATACTGTATTTTTAATCTGCATTTGGTTGAAAAAAGTCTGCATGTAAGTGGATCAAAACCCATGTAGTTCAAGGGTCAACTGTGTATCACTTTGATAGGCTATTTATAAGAGAAGATTTTTAAAATATTGCTCCATGTCTGTACTTGAATAAGATTTAGAAAATCTTAGGGGTATTTTAGGACCAGATAATTAGTAAAAATAATGATACTGTAAATTAGAAAATAAATGAATAATAGTAGGGCATCTTTCTCCATGAACCTGAATTGCTTTGCTTTCCTCTCTTTTGATGTCTGTAAGCTGTTGCATGTTCTACAGTGGGCCCCAGGGTGCTTCGTGAGTCCCAAATATCAGATTTATTTTTCTCTCTTCTACTTATAGCATATTTGCCTTAAGTTCTTGATACTTTCTTCTGCCCTCTTTTCTTCTTTTAACAGCTTCAGCATTTTCCTTCTTTTTTCTTTCTCTCCCTCTTTCCTTCACTTAAAAGCCTTCTTATTTTATATAGAAACTTCATCTTTTTTTCTTTTGAGACAGGGTCTTGCTTTGTTGCCCAGGCTAGAGTGCGGTAGTATGAATCACAACTCTACTGCAGTCTAAACCTCCCTGGCTCAAGCGATCCTCCCACCTTAGCCTCCAAAGTAGCTTGGACCTCAGGCATGTACCACCATGCTCAGCTAACTTTTGTATTTTTTTAGAGACAGGGTTTTGCAATCTTGTCCAGGCTGGTCTTGAACTCCTGAGCTCAAGCAATCCACCTGCCTCAGCCTCCCAAAGGGCTGGGGTTGCAGGAATAAGCCACTGTGCCCAGCCTTCAATTTTTTTGTTATTGTTTTGAGAGAGAGAGAGAGAGAGAGAGAGAGTGCGCGCGTGAGAGAGAGCAGGTTGATATGCTCAAGCTTAAGGTCTGTAATGGGTTTAAAGCTCTAAGGTTTATAATCAGAATGGTAGAGATGGAAGGGATCTCTGATCTAATCCATCCTCCATTTCATAGATAATGCCACGGAGGCCTGAAAAGGTTAAAGTTCTCAAAGACCAAAACTGTATCCTTTTGGAAAGTATTATGGTGATTCCTCAAGAAAATTAAACAGATGATTACCATATATGATTCAGCAGTCACACTTCTGTGTATATAATCAGAATTGAAAACAGGGACTTGGACAGATACTTGTATTCCAATGTTCATAGAAGCGTTATTCATAATAGCTAAAAAGTGGAAATAGCCCACATATGTATCAGGTTGTAAATGGATAAATAAAATGTGGTATATCCATAAAACAGAATATTGTTATGACTTTTGTTTTTGAGTTGCATTTTATTCTGTCACTGTGGCTGGAGTACAGTGGCACAATCACAGCTCACTGCAGCATCAAACTGTGGGGCTCAAGCAGTCCTCCTGCCTGGGACTACAGACATGAGCTACCGTGCTCAGCCTGGAACATTATTATCCAGCCTTAAAAAGGATGGTAATTCTGACAGTCACTGCAATACGAATGAATCAATGCATTTTGAAAGCATTATGCTGATTGAAATAAACTACACACAAAAGGATAAATATTGTGGGATTTCACTTTGATGAGGTACCTAGAGTAGTCAAACTTACAGAGACAAAAAGTCACCAGGAACTGGGAAGAACAGTGGGATAGGCACAAGGTTTCATTTTGGGATGATGAAAAAGTCCTGCAAATGAATGTTGGTGACAATAATGTGAATATACTTAATGCCACAGACCATATACTTAAAAATGGTTAGAATGGTAAAAAAAAAAAAAAAAAAGTATATTTGCCACAATAAAATACAAAGACACTGATATGATTTGGCTCTGTCCCCACCCAAGTCTCATATCAAATTATAGTCCCCATAATCCCCATGTGTTTTGGGAGGGATCAGGTGGAGAGAATCATGGGGGCAGTTTCCACATTCTGTTCTTGTGATAGTGAGTACTTACAAGGTCTGATGGTTTTATAAGGGGCTTTTTTCTTCTCTGGGCTTTTTTCTTGTCTGGGCACTCATTCTTCTCTCTCTTGCCACCTTGTAAAAAAGAATATGTTTGTTTCCCCTTCTGCTATGATTGTAAGTTTCCTGAGGCCTCCCCAGCCGTGCAGAACTGTGTCAGTTAAGCCTCTTTCCTTTATAAATTACCCAATCTTGGGCAGCTCTTTATAGCAGCATGAGAATGTATTAATACAAACACACACACATTCTTTTATTACCTGAGAAAATTTCTGGCAATTAGTATGTCTGTCCCCCTCTGCCTCCATCTCTGCAGCTAACATTTGGACATTCCTCCGTTTCAGTTTCAGATTTGCTCTCATAATGTTTTTGAATGTTATATCTTTCCCTGTCTCATTTCACTTTTCTTTTTTTCTGACATTGAGTACCTGCTTTGTGATAGTCACTAGAGATACAAATAGCTCAGAATCAAAGAAAGATTTTACATGAAATATTTTCAAGAATATGCATACAAAATATTCAAAGATTTCTCAGAAAATAGCAATTGTAAAATAAATAAAATACAACAAAACTGTTTATTTGCACAAATGTGTAAAGTACATGTAGTCTAATTTAAGTAGTTTTTATTTTTCTCTAAAATAAATTTTGTGACTTCCTTTTTTTTTTTTTTTTTTTTTGAGATGAAATCTTGCACTGTCGCCCAGGTTGGAGTGCAGTGGTGTGTGTGATCTCAGCTCACTGCAACCTCCGCCTCCCGGGTTCAAGTGATTCTCCACCTCAGCCTCCCGAGTAGCTGGGATTACAGGCCCCACCTACCACACCCAGCTAATTTTTGTATTTTTAGTAGAGATGGGGTTTTGCCATGTTGGACAGGCTGGTCCCTAACTCCTGACTTCAGGTGATCTGCCTGCCAAAGTGCTGGGATTACAGGTGTGAGCCACCGTGCCTAGCCCAATTTTGTGACCATTTCATATAATATTACAAGCATTCCTTTACTAAGGCAACCTGTTAATATAGGTCTCTCAATGGCAGGCTCTTCTTATTCTATGGATTGACTAAGAAGCCCCCAAAAATCCTTATGAGGAAAGATAGAGTCACGGGTCATAAGAGAAAGCTAGTAATAGGCTTGAGTTTCAAAGAAAAGAGTTTATCAGACTGAGGAGTAAAGAACATTGGTAACTGGCCTTCAAAAGATAGTTAGGATCGCATCCGGAAAGATGTGGGGTAGGGGATATAAAATGAATAGCAAGGCAGGATAGCAGCAGGGCATTCTTGGAATAGATAACCATCCATTTGTTCTCAGTGTGAAATATATGTGGTTTTGTAATGGGAATTAAGGCCAGAGTGGCATGTCAAGGCCAGTAGTTGAGAGCTTTGTAGGCCACATTGAAGGGTTTGTATATGGAGTTTGATGGGCTGCTAGGATGGATCTGTCCAGTGGACAACTGGATTTCAGACCTAGGAGAGCCTCCATAGAGGTATTAATTGAAGCCTTTGGATGATCGAGATTGTGAAGATAGAATATAAGACCGAGCCTCTTGAGCATTTCTTCCTTAGTAAGAAGAAGGTGATAATACACAGAAGGAAACTTCAGAGAGGTGAGAATGATAGATAAAGGATGGACTTTCCCCATGAAACCTGGCAAGGGAGTGATCAAGAGTGTTAATACTGTCACAGAGACTTTAAAGAAGATCACAAATGAAGGGAAACCTTGGATTTCAATCTTGACTCTTAGTACTCAAGGAAACTGCATTTTAAGATGTGGTAATTAAAGTATTAAAATATTCTAAGGGTCCCTTGCACGCTCCCTTTCTATGCCCATTGTGACGGCATGGTCACATCATTGCTTGAGGTGTGCAAGAGTGCTTTATTGAAGATAGTACTATTGGGGGAGATTTTATTTTGATAGAGAATGACAAATAGACTAATAATTATCTTAAAGTAAGTATCTTAAAGTCAGTAGGCAAAGGAGAAAAAAAGATTTATAAGGAAAACGTCTGCAGGACATTCTAGATGTCTATTTTTTGTTGTTGTACATCAGAGCCCAGACTATGTAAATGATAGGGCAAAATGTGACAGGCAACATAGTCTTACTAGAAACCTAAATATCTACAAAGAGAGCAAAAAACTATCACGTCAAGAATATGTTACCCGTTTTAGTTAAAAGGTTAGATTTCATTTGCCTTGTGTATTTGTGTGTGTGTGTGTGTGTGTGAGAGAGAGAGAGAGAGAGAGAAAGAACACTGTATTGGCCGGGCGCGGTGGCTCAAGCCTGTAATCCCAGCACTTTGGGAGGCCGAGACGGGCGGATCACGAGGTCAGGAGATCGAGACCATCCTGGTTAACATGGTGAAACCCCGTCTCTACTAAAAAATACAAAAAACTAGCCGGGCGAGGTGGCGGATGCCTGTAGTCCCAGCTACTCGGGAGGCTGAGGCAGGAGAATGGCGTGAACCCGGGAGGCGGAGCTTGCAGTGAGCTGAGATCCGGCCACTGCACTCCAGCCTGGGTGACAGAGCGAGACTCCGTCTCAAAAAAAAAAAAAAAAAAAAAAAAAAAAAAAAAAAAGAACACTGTATTGGGAACGCTTTGTAGGCATTTGGAGAAGTTTTGGGTGATTGGTAACATGAACCATTCTTCCCTTTAACCTGATGCATCTGAACGTACTCCTGGGCAGAAGGTAAACCTGTGCACATTACAGACATTTGTGAGTACTTTTATTTCATTATCCTCAAGCAAGAATATGTGATCGCTCTATTCTATATTCGACCAACTTGTTCTTAGCAAGCACAGAATAATAACCTTTCAGTGTGAATGTTTGTACATAATAGTAGTAGGATGTATTTTGTGGTAAGTATTTTTTAAATGAGGATTCATTTTAGGCCTGACACAGTGGCTCACTCCTGTAATCCCAGCACTTTGGGAGACTGAGGCAGGAAGATTGCTTGATTGAGCCCAGGAGTTTGAGTCCAGCCTGGGCAACATAGTAAAACCCCGTCTCCATGAAAAATACAAAAATTTGCTGGGTGTAGTGGCACATGCTTGTGGTCCCAGCTACTTGGGAGGCTGAGGTGGGAGGCTTGAGCCTGGGTGGTGGAGGCTGAGTGAGTGAGAGCGTGTGACTGCACTCCAGCCTGGGTGACAGAGTAAGACGGTGTCTCAAAAACATACATACATACATACATACAAATGAAGATTCATTTTAAAAAGCATTGAAATGTAAATATCAGCTGTACCTGAATGTTTATAATTTAATCTAAAGGTAAGATTGTCATTAAAGGATACCATAGGAATTTCTCAGACATACTGAAAGTCAGCCCGAAAGTGTTTTCTGTTGTTATGTTGTTGTCATTGTTTTAGGATTTTACGGAGTACTCTTATTACTTGTCGATTAGACCAAAAGAGAATGTCAAACTGCCAACAAAGCTGTCTTTTTTACATTTCTACTAAATAATGTTAAGTAGTCAGGTTCATGTTTGGAAGGAAGATTCTTAAGTGCTTTGGCCTCCAGCAGTTTAGATGAGAATCTTAAAACTCAAAATCATTTTATTGGAAAATGCTTTATTTTCTGTCTTTGTGAATTATATTTATAATACTGCATTTAATTTAGGCCTTGGAATTTTGTACACCTTTGGGTGGGCCTCTTCTTCTTCTCCCTCTGCATCTCTAATAAGCACTGAAGATCAAATTGAAACCATGATATTCTGAAATCGGAAAGTTTCTGCCTTTTGCAGCTTATTTGATGGGAATAAAAATGACTGATGGCACTCTCTCTCGGACCCTTTTGTTCAACTCAACTATGATTATGGAGCCTATTAGCTGGAGTTACAACCTATTTAAGAGCAGTGCTTACCAGTAATGGGGGCCAAATGATTTTGGAAAGTTCAGATGTACTGGACTCCCTGCAGAAATGAATTCAGCACTGAACGTATTGATGCAGAACCTGAATGAGGCTGCTCCAGTGGGACAAAGAGAATTGTGAGCTCTGCAAGAAATGAGTGGGTAGTAGAATTAAAGATCAGATAGATGTTCGGCTCAAGGGCAGTCTCAACTCTGCAGTTCATCACAGCAATTTAATCAGGCCCAAATGAGCGTTGCCCAGAAAGGAATCAGCCTTCGATGTGACAGGAAATAGAGTTTATTTAAAAGATTCTTTGTTTCTAGTAATTGTGTGTTAAGCCTTCCCAAGTCTACACTAAAATTACGGAACTACTACATTTGATAGGTGATAGCACTTTGGTTTACCTTGGTTCAGAAGATGTACTGTTGAGAAGATTTATACAAGTCATGGTCTTGTCCAGAGGGAGCCTGCCACCTCAAAAGTTCCAGCTCTGTCATCTTTTGTATTTAGCAGGCCAGAGTGCATCTTTGGCTGTAGCTCTCTGATGCCCCCTTCCATTGTAAAATTATTTTCACAAAAATATATTTGTCTACAGTAAGAGTTATATAATACAGCAGTAAAGACCACAAACTTTAGAATGAAGCACACCTGGGTTTGAATCTCACCTCCTCCACTTGTAAGCTATATGACCTTGAGCAAATTACTTCAACTTTAGAATGCATAGTTCTTTACTTAAGAAATGAAAATAATTCCTGCCTCACAAGATTATGGGGAGAGGTCAATTAAATGATGTAATATGTATCAGGTGCTTCACAGTGTCTGCACATAATAAGTGCTCAATAAATAGTAGTTACAGCTCTAGGACTCCCTCATCTTGTCCCTCCCTCGTTTGCCCACTCCTCTACTCTCTTCATGAGCCAGAGTGTTCACTGTTTTAGGAATAAGTGAGGGAAACTTTTTAAAGTTTATTTTATTATGTATTTATTTGTTTGTTTTTTTGAGATGGAGTCTAGCTCTGTCACCAGGCTGGAGTGCAGTGGCACGATGTTGACTCACTGCAATTTCTGCCTCCCGGATTCAAGCGATTTTCCTGCCTCAGCCTCCTGAGTAGCTGGGATTACAGGAGCCTGCCACCACACCCGGCTGATTTTTTTTGTATTTTTAGTAGAGACGGAGTTTCACCACGTTGGTCAGGCTGGTCTCTATCTCTTGACTTTGTGATCCGCCTGCCTCGGCCTCCCAAAGTGCTGGGATTACAGGCATGAGCCACCGTGCCTGGTCAAGTGAGGGAAACTTTTTAGAGGATCTTTGGCTTTAGTCATAGAGAAAAAAAAAAACAAACTATAAACACCTGGAGGTTTGAACAGTTCATTGATTGTTAAGAACCCAAATAAAAACACTCCATCCCCAACCCCAACACAACAACACAGTGGGGTATTTTGTATTGACACATTATTAGCCTGGAAACCTATTTTGACAGCCAGTATGATTTTACACATGTAATAAGAAGAGTCTATTAGTTTTTCTTCTTTGTTACTCACTAGTTCTGAAGTTTGCTCAATAATGTATAGGTATTTTTGTCTAACACTGACAAAATTTGAAAAGAACTATAATAAATTTATTAGGATTTTACTTATCTCCTTCATGGACCTTGCAAATAGTGTATCTGTGTCTCCATATCCATATCCACATCCTTATTTTTTTTATCTATATCTATAGATAGTGTGTGTAGAAAGTGTATAGAAAGTGAGAATGAATGAATGAATGATAACTGAGATCCAAACTATGCACTTGATGGATATCGGGGTAAACATCCAACAATCTCTTAAATTTTGTGCACTTAAGTGAAAGCTGAATTGGAGAGAGTTGACCAGATCCTCTTAAAGTTAAGCTTTTTATCCTTCTGCCCATAATTTATACCTTGAGATCCTACAGGGATGTGCCTAGGCCTGTGTGGATGGCAGCCTCATCTATGCTGTTCCTGCAGTACAGACCAGCCTCATCTGTGCTTTACCTGCAATATAGAGCAAAATATACCTAGAGAAAGAGATTACTTTGCAATTAGGGGGATCCCACCCACTCCACAGCTTGGCCCGGTAGAGGTTCCCTGCTCTGATCATCTCTTGATGAAGAGAAAAAGAGACAGCAAGTGCTGTAGAAAGTTTTCTTCTCTGTAAAGTGAGAGGGTGAAAATAAGAGTCATAGAAAAGACATTCAGAGAATAGAAAGTGGCCAACCATTTGAAAACCTAAAGGAAGACCTGGGTTCAAACATTTGTTAACATACAGAGAAGAAAAATATGATCTATTTGGGGTGTTACAATCCAGTGTGTATTTTCTATCATACTTACCAAATGTACTTACTTGTTGTAAACATTTAATACTTGTTTAGTGCTTTGAAGATTCAGAGTAATGTTTCAGATCTACATATTGTATCAATAAGCAAATAACATATGCTGAGCATTTAAAGGCTATTGTCATTCTCCAGCTAGTACAGAGCAAATGTTAAAGGGTACAGACTTTGTAATTTCAGGTTCAGTTTCAGTGAGGAAGCCAGAACACCAGTCTACTCTATCTGCTGCTTTGTTCCACCCCCACCCCCTGACCCATAACAACAAAAATCAAACCCAGAAGAAACCACATAGATAGATGAAAGAGCATAACATGCATTGTTAGGATTTCAGATAAGCTTAAATGGTAATTTTGAGTTCTTGGAGCAGTGCTCATTGTTTACAATGTGTGTGTGTTGGGGGGCAATATTTGGGGTGCCCATAACTTCCCTGGGCATGTTAACCTTGTGGGGCGTGCCTTGTTTCAGAACATGGTTCCTAGTAGAAAAAGATGACTGTAAAATCGTAGGCCTTTTCTAGCATGCACCTCAAAACTCTTCCAGCCTCTACCCATCACCCAGCTTCAAAGCCGCTTCTACTTCCACATTTTAGTTATTTGTTACAGCAGTACCCTCCCTTCTTGGTAGCAGTTTTTGTCTTAGTCCCCTCAGGCTGCTATAACAAAATACCAAAAACTAGGTAGCTTATAAACAACAGAAATTTATTTCTGACAGTTGTGGAGGCTGGGAATTCCTAGATCAAGATGCTGCCAGATTCACTGTCTTATGAGGCCTAGTTTCTGGTTGTAGATGGCACCTTCTAGCTGTGTCCTTTAAATGGTAGAAGGGGTACACGAGCTCCTAGGGCCTTTTTTCTAAAGGCACTAATTCATTCATGAAGGCTTCACCCTCATGACCTAACCACCTCCCCTAAGAACCCACCTCCTAATACCATTACCTTGGTGATTAGGATTTCAACATGTAGATTTTGAGCGGACATAAACATTCAGACCACAGCCCCTGTGAAGAAGGTATTTGTTATTCTGGCAATGCAGGAGCAAGCTAGCACACTTGCCATATTTAGCTGATAGAAGTAATGTGAAATGAACCGTTAGGAGGAGGGATTTTGTGGAAGAAGGAATGGAGGACTGAGCAAGATAAAATATGGAGAATTGCTCCCTCTTCAAGAAACGACTCCATCCTGATGTATATCAGCTTTCATATCCCCATAGATATTTTACAGGCATTGCTCCCTCTTTAAACATTTATGCTATTAAAAAAATCAGACCAATTGTTGACATAAAGCGAACATAGCAGCTTCTATATAGACAGAATATGAATTTTTTATGCTGTTGATGAGAAGTTTATGTCATTTATATACTATAGTAGGATAGAAGATGGATTTGGAATCCTGAAAAAGCTACTGTTTGCACCATTCAGAATATTAGTTTGTGCTTTGAGTTGAAATATTAAGATGGCTCTATTGTCAATGTGAGTGTTTCTGTGCAAACTGGCTTACATATGGGTGGGATGGGAGAAATTGCTCTATCTGGAGAAAATAGTAATAGTTTTCTTTTGTTTATGTTTTGTTTTGTGAAAGGAAGGATTAATAGCATTTAATACCTGATTTGTCTGCCCTTCCCTGCACCATTACAAGAATGAATTGTTGTAATAAAACCATATTTCATCGAATTAAAGGTGCCATGACTTGCAAGATGCAACATTATTTTATATACCTCTAAAAAACTACACTAATAATTAAACTGACATGTCAAACTGACATGCCACTAAATTTAAGATGCACTCCAATTTCAGAGATGTAAAAATACTTTAAAATGTGTGTCTTGGAATCAATGAAATACTGCATATAGTTCTCTTATGGTATGTGTATATATGTATGTATACACACGCATATACATATATACATATGCCACAAGAGAATAAAGTATACTTCTGTTTGGTTACAGTCTATAATATTTTGAATCATTTTACTGAATTAGGTTTCACTTATTTTTTAAACTTACTGTTGACATCTGTTTGATACCATTCACTTAACATGGCATGAATTTAGAATCTCTACTTAGAATAGTCCTTTGGAAGCCCTAGTTTGTTGAGCTTTCAAAAGAAAAAAGAGTCTGGTGCAAGGAGGCAGACTGACACTAAAGTTAGATCTTTTTTAAAAAAGGAAGGAAGGGAGAGAGGAAGGAAGAAAGGAAGGAAGAGGTTCATCCTCTCAGGAGCCAGCTATCTTACTTTTCTAAGACAAAATCAGATTATACTAGTATATCAAAATCCCATAGTTTATCTAATTGCATATTTATAATTCTTCTTGGATGGTGTCTGTCATCTTGGATTACCTCTCTCACCCAAAATCATATTGTATTTTGTTTTGTCATTATAAAATTTACTACATGGTTATTGCAAAACAAAAACAAAAAATTACCAGTACATATAACAATACTGGATGTCATATATTAAGTTCTCAATAAACTATGGTGATTTTTCCACATCAATACCTTATCTTCATATTTCACATCGATACATAATCTTAATTTTTGGTGACTGCATATTATATCATTGTATGATGAAATGTAATTTTTAACCATTTCCCTATTGATGGACATTTAGATTGGTTGCAGTTTATCACTTTAATGGCGTGGCTGCCATGTACTTTCTTTTTGTCACACTTACCCAGTGATCATTTTAGGATCAATTCCGAGGAATTGCTGGATTTCTGGATCAGAAGCTGTGTCTTCATGTTCTGTGTTGGGAAGCGACCATTTCCTCATCTATTCACCAATACAGGATATCAGCCATCTCCCACCCCACCCCATTTTTACCTACTTGATTGGGTAAAAAATATATATATATATTTGTTTTTATTAGCATTTTTTAAATTGTAGTTGAGGTCGAACACCTTTTCATATATGTTTTGACCTTTTCAGAGTGGTTCTTGATAATAGAAAGCACGGCAGGTCAGAGAGCAAAAGGTCTTAATGAACTTCCGTTCTGCTTCACAGAAGCCTATGAGGTTTTGAGGTAAGTTTCTCAAGTTCATTATAAAGAAGATGAAACTGATAGAAAATAACTGTGATATGGATATGGGGTCTGGCCCACTTTCACTTGGTCTACTCTCCAGCACTGGAAAGGAAGACTCAGCATCAGAAAGCCAGGGGAGATCCATCCAGAGGTCCAGGATTGTTCTGAAAACCTGGAATACTAAAATAAAAAACTCTAGACTCCTTCCTGCTTTCTGAGATGCAGGGATTTGAAGGAGATGTCAAAAAAGGGTCCCTTTCCTCTGCATGTGCAGCTTTTATTTACCATTGTTTCCTTTTGGTTGTATTGAAATGTCTTCATTGCTTCCCTTTATGGATACAAATAACCAGATACTGTAATTTGAAAGTAGGTAACAATAAAATTGGATAGTATGAGCCATGCTGATTTTTTTTTTTTTTTTTTTTTTAGTGGGCAAATGGGGTGGTTTCTCTATGAGCCTCTCTGCTGTCAGAAGCTCTTAACATTTGAGTCAACATGGTAATTATATTTGGAATAAATTAGTAAATTCCCGTTCAGCATGCCTATACCATGTAATCTTCAGGAACCGTAATGACTGTGTAGTAGAGAGTATATTTCCGACATGGTATTTATAAAACACATTTGCTCTGAGAAACCCTTCAGTATCTGTTCTTCAAGGCCCAGCCCTCGTGCTGCCTCCTTTGTTGGGTAGTGTTTATTTTGTAATAGTTGGGACAGTGTTGTACAGTGGAAACCCATTAGTCTTTGGAGTTAGCCCAGACATAAAGTAGACTCTTAGGCCTGCAATTTACTAGCAGTATTCTCATGTTTGGAAATCAGGAGCAATGTAATTGTTGAGACAATTTATTTTAATGAGAATAAGTCATGCAGTAAGCATCAATCTTAGCACATCTACATGTTGTCTTTTTTGTCTCCCTGAAATCTTCTTCAGCTGCTTCCATGTACTGATATCTTCTTCCAAATTCCTTAAGAGCCTTCATCTGGGTCATACATTGACATTTATTTGATACTTAATATTGATAGTTATCTCTTGGTGTTTGTGTATTTCTTTGTATCCATAGGATCCTCCATTAGCACATATATTCATTCATCAAATATTTATTGAGCCACTTCTGTGTATTAGGCCCAGAGTAAGATGCTGGAATATGTTAGTGCACAGGAGATGTGGTCACTGTGCCCTCCTAATGCTTACATCCCAGCAGGCAAGACCTATATGAAACAAAGTTTTAATTACTAAATGAAAGCCATGGCAGTTGCTATTAGCAATGTTGTAAGGGACTGTGAATGTAGACTAGCTTGTACATGACATTTGAGCTGATATCTATTGGCTGAGTAAGAGTTAGCCAGGTGAAGGTGGGGCTGATAAGTCTTCAGGCAGAGAGAGCAACACGTTCAAAGACTCTGAAACAGGAAAAGACTTGTTTCAGTGATACAGTAGAGGATGAGCAAAATGTTCTCAGAGAATGGAGTGCAGAAAGCAGACCTTCAGAGAGGTCACTGGCAGAGTAAAAATGGGGTAAGAATGGCAACCTTGTGCACGGTCTCGAAGGCCAAGTGTAGGTTCCAGTCTGTCACCTGAGAGCAACAGGAAGATACTGAAGGGTTAAAGGTTTACCTGTGGAAGAGTATCAGTAAAACATAAATGGAGAAATTCTAAGTGAGTCTACTTTAAGCTGGAGTTTGAAGTCGCAGGGCATGTGTATCACCATACTCTCTACACTTTTAAAAATAAAACAAAGTCTTGTAAAAAATAAAACAAAACTGGATTATATTTTTAACTGTTCCTTCAACTCTAAAATACTATGATTATGCTAGAGTATGAGAAATTTTATTTTCCAAACAAATATAAAAATATATTTCTGGTGAAAAAGATTTTCAACCTAGCTAAAAGGAAATCTAATGAAACTTTAAGGATCCTTTAAAATACTAATATTGTATTTAAAATGAAAATGATACTTGTCTTTAAAATGTTTTAAAACATTTAAAATATGCTACTGAATATAAGTGAGGAGTGGTAGATCCTAAAGTAATATTTCTTACAAGAGTAGAGTAGGTTATTTTCAAAATCTTTTTCGTGGAATTTTAGTCAAAGCTACCATAGGGATCATGTTGTCCAGCCTCTGTGTCCTTATAAAAACATCAATATCTTCATAAATCAAGAAAATGAGTCCCAAAATTGGACACATGAGCTACCCATTTTCTAAGATTTTCCTGAACGGAACTTTGATCATAGGGGTCTCTTTCTAAGGCAACGTATTAGAAACTCCCAGCATCACTGTATTCCTTGTAAGAATCGTATTTTTTACATTAATCTCCAGAATCAAACTACAAGACAATTAAGTTGTTGCTTTTACCAGGTTGAAACTTGCCTTGATTTACTATGAATATTGGTTGCCTTGATTTCTTCTCCTTTTTGTCTCAGTTCTACATGTTGCTGTTCTTCTGGTTTTGCTCCTCATGAGATTTGCTGAATCTCTGTGTATCTGCAACTGTAGTGAGTTTCATGGACAGGGTCAGAACTTAGGGAAATATTGAGAATAGAGTGTGGTCCTATGATGGGTCGTCCTCTTCTTACACCTTCAACTGTTGTACCACGCTTTGGTGTTACAAAGATGAATGACTTGTGGTCCTTGGCCCAGAGTTTCATATTCTGGATAAATTATTATTTATTTGTAGTGTACTTCCATATTTTTACATGCTTTCAGAATATTAGAAATACAGTGTTTCCTGTCAGAAATGCCAGCTGAGCAAAAGCCAGTAAGTCAGATATTAATGAATGGATTAGCAAATTATACGGACTAAAGAAATTAAATAAAGATTATTAAACTAAACTAATGGCTCCTCCCAGTAGTTTAGTGCGTTGCTGACCACCTACTTTTTGTCCACTCACATACTAGAATTAAAAGTGTCAAAGTAAAATTAAAATAACATTCTCACCTACAAGAGGTAGAAAGAAGGAAAGTAATATTTTTCTTTAATGTTATTTTCAGTTGTGCATTTATTATGTATATTTTTGCATAAAATAACTTCTAGTTTTTGTTTGGACAAGCCAATCAAGTGAGTCTTTAAGAGGAAGATGGAGAGCGAACCCACAAGAGATGAGTTTCGTATGTCATCTCAAAAAAAAAAAAAAAAGATTATTTTTTGATCTGACCAAAAAATGTTATGAAATGAGAATTTAAAAATCTTACCTGTGGAAATCACAGTGGTAATACTTATATTTCAGCCTTAGATATTCCCAGTGGTGTTTTGATCTTAGATATTCCCCCAAAGGTGTTGATTAGATTCTGGCTACAGCTGAAGGAAGATAATTTTTGCTTTTTAGCTGAATAGTAAAACAAGCCTCTAAAGATATGAGGCATAGGGGAAAGAAAACTGAAGGCTTCTTCAAGGTGGCAGAAGGGCACAATTTTTGTCATCTTTATTTTAAGAGCTTTACCAAAGGTTTCCCCTTTGTAAAGGATTTAATACTTGAAGTCGTCAGATTAGATTTCAGACTTCATTTACCCACTCTGTGCATTTTTTTTTTTTTTTTTTTTTTTTTTTTTTTCTCCTTTTTGCTTTTTTTTTTTTTTTTTTTTTTTTTTTGTCTTGCTGAGTTTGGTCTGTCTGTGTTTCTTAGTCTTCAGATTTCTTTTCTCTGTACTGCCAGCCTCTAATTGGAGATTTATTAGGTGCCCTTAAGTAAGAGAGGAGGAAGGCCAAAGGAGACAGAAAATGGAGAAGCAAGAAGAAACTGAAAGAAGGCAGGAGGGGGAGGAACCAGGGAGGATGGAGATAAAAGATGGATAAATGAAGACAAATGGAAGAACGACGAGATAGGGAGGCCTGAACGGTAGGAAAATTCTGAAACTGAGCTAGTGAGAATGCATATTAAATAGGGGTCTGGTAGAAGAACTTCAGCAAAAGTGGTGTAAATCAATGATGAGTAAATTAATAGGGCAATTGTGCAAATGGGACTCACTCATTTATACTAAGCGTAATACATCATGAATGATTTAGAGATAATGCAACCCGTAGGGCATACCTTTTAATCTACCCAGGACCCAGTAGAGAATGCTGTCACTTCAAGGGTAAAAAAGCAGAGGATCAGAATATTGGGTGTGTCTCGTTATTGTAACAGTGTTAATAAGATGGATTCTGAGCAACATGAAAATTAAACAGACTCACAAGCTTAGTTTGTGATTTAGAGATTGAAAAGAAGCTTAATGTATTCCAAACATCTTCCTACAAACCCACAATATTTAAATGTTTTGAAAGTATTCGTTTGAATAGGTTAACATGTGTGATTGCCATGGATGGAAATGAAAGTAAAATGAGTCACTGCACATATGATCCAAGGAACATCTGAGTGTTAAGTGGGTTGTAACTGCATAAGAATCCAGTGCTATTGGAAGATGCATCAGAGTATTCTGAGACAAGGGAAGAAAATTCTCATCTATGTGCTCCTTTCTCTTTCATTTGTGCACCTATTCACTCACCATTCAATAGGTGTCTATTGACAACCTTCTGTGTGGAAGGTACTGAGGAATGTCCTATGGGCTGTTGCTTCTACCTAAAACAGAAACATAAGATTTACATCCCTCAGACCCTCTTACCATTATTTTTATGGGAGCATATTGAGGAAGGGAAGGGAGAAAGGGAATACAAGGAATGGGGAGAAGTCTTGGTTTATAGAGGTTTATAGAGCTGTTGTTCCAAGTCTGCTGTTCTTTCTGGATTCAGAAATGGAAGCTCAGAAAGGTTGTGTCTGGACCAAAGACCAGAGATAGTTGGAGTGTTGAGGATTAGGTGATTTGGGGCTTCCCTTCTAGTTCATTCTTAGAATTTATTCCCAGTTTTTGTGTTTATGAAAGTTAGAAATACAGTCTTCAACCATTAGGAGTTAGAGGTGAAAATAATAATAATTGGATGTTACTAAGTATATAAACATTTATAGGGAAGGAAAACACATAAATAACTAAATTCTCTATTAAATTCTGGTTCTGAAAACTAGAAAACAGACCTAATTTAGTAAGAGGGGCTGCATTTTTGTATGTGATCCCACAGAATGCTACACTTCTGTCACTGGTGGAAAAAATCACATTATTCAAAGTCTTGCACCATATAACAAAAAAGCTAAACTAAGCCAAGATTTCAGGGAGTATGGAAACCAGCAATTTGTGAAAAATCTTGCATATGAAGAGTCATGATGTAGAACATTCAAACAAATTGATCACAAGAGATTTCTCAAAGCATGTCTTGGAGGTGAGCAGGCAGACATCAATTTTAAAATTCTCTGTTATAAATGATCATCAGCTTATGTTTTTCTGTGTAAAGGAAAAATAATTTCCCAATTTTATGAAACAAATTACCAATGATGTAAAAAAACATTTAGCACAGTATTATATCAGAGGGCATTTAACATTCTTCTGAATCATTTGAGATTTTCATGTTTCCATTTCAGAGATCAGGGATGATGTGCCTTGGAGAGGAAGCATGTCTTAAATCTGGAAATAATATGAAGAGGGATATCGGCAAAACTTAATCCTGTGCCAGTAATAGGGAGAGTTTCTTTTCTCTCGTCAAATTGCTTAAAGGATTCTAGTTCCATTTGGTTTGGTCACTCACATTTGAATTCTAATACTCTGTATGATATAGATTCTGTTGACTACTGTTAGCATAACCCCAATGAGAAATTAAACACTTCCCTCCTTTTCATTTGCATTGTGTTTTAGTTTAACCTTCATTTGCTCCTCTTTTCTCTATTCCTCATCCCAATTCAGGTATCAGATCCTTTGACAATTGTTAACCTGCCCATCTGGGATTGTTTGGCATTAAGCTATGACTGTAACATTTCTACTAATAAATTAGATTTTTTTTAAAAGAGTGCTGCTTGCCAAGAAGCAAAGTCATTACATAGTGTGTATATGTTCAATGTGTGGCTATAAAAATCTCCTTAGCCAAACATAATAGGCAGTTAAAATAAATTTAAAATAACCATGCTACCTCTAGATTTAAAAAGTATTAAGCTGAAGATAGGTGGTCTAATTTTACTCTATTTCCATTTTTCTTATTCATATGGTATGATATTTGTTCTTTAAAACCACATATGTATCTTATGTCTGCAGCTGATGTATTTATCTGCCTAAATATGCATTTCTCCAATGGAATATTCTATAAAATTGAGCATTTCTTTTTTAGACAGAAATTAATTTTATAACAGTTGAACATCATCTTTGTCAATCAGCAGCTTTATCTGCCATAAAGAACAAAAACGTACTTGGCATGACCGGCTTTAACTTTTGTAATTCCTACTTTTGAACTGAACAGAGGAATATTATGTGAACAAATTGCAGAATTATATAAAGAAATAAAAATCTTTTTACTATTATAGTTATTTTTACCCTATAGCTTTCAAAAAGGCATTTGAAGCAATTTAATAAAATAGGAATCACAGTAAGTACTAGATGTGAGAGGTGAGAAAACAACTTTGTAAATCACCCATCTTCACGAAGTTGCTGAGATCATTTATAAAATTAGCACAGAGGTTCCTGATAGCCCAGACAATGAAATAATGTGATAACTCCTATTTTCAGAAAAGATAACTAGCTCTTTATTTTGGTTTTGGGTGTAGAATGGGGGAAACGGTGTATTTTTGCTAAGTTCTAAACTCTTAGGAAAATGTTCACATGGGTTTTGAGAGTCACTGATGGATTTAACTGACAATGTCCTCAGTTACAGATTTCCAGAAAATTCAGACATGGAATTCATGTTACTCGTTTTAGTTCTAACCTTTGATGAAAGATTAAGGCATTAGATTGAAGCTTAAGTAAGCAAAGGCCTTCTTCAGGTTATGTGGTTCATTCTAATCAGTAATTTTATGATGATGTTCATATTCCATTCCAATGATCAAATGGACTGGTAAGCTTGAGAAATAAGACAAACTGGAGAGAGAGATTATTTTATAAATACGAGGGAGGCTAGTGAAATTTTGGTCCAGATGGAAAGCCATCCACTCTCCCAGGTCAGGACTGCATAGATGAAGAGGTATAAACAAAACCATCATTCAGACTTTGAAGGTGCTGCTTTAGAGAGATGTCATTATATGTGGTGTCAGATTTTTCACCCTGTTCAGTACTGGGCACTGATTTTTAAAACCACTTACCTGTATTTTTGTAATTTCTTCTGACTCATTGGATTGATTTTGTGGACCTACTGGTAGTCTTTGGATATCCCCCAGTTAATCTTTGCTTCCATGATGAACATTTATTGAATTCTATTCTTATGCCAGGCACTGTACTAGATTTTAGGAGTATAGTAGTCGGGTTTTCCTTGCCTTCATGGAGTCTCTGGTCAAATACATTGGTTCTTATATAGCAGTTCATGTTCCAACACATGGTTACCCATACAGGCTTTAGTTAACATCTTCGTCACCCGCTGCACATTCTCATCTAACATGCTTATGTGAAAGTACAGTTGGTAGCCACTCAGTGTCACTCACCAGTGGGGCTTTAGGTCTGAGACTTTCTGATAGCCTCTAGTTATCAGAAGTCATGTAAAACCATGCCTGTATTCAGGAGTCAGAAGTGATCAAAGTGTTTTAGGAAGCACACCGTCAGCATAGATGTGTCAACTCAGCAGCAAGATTTTTCATTCTTTTAAAGTTACACATTTCATAAAGAAGAAGGGTATTCAGTGTCAACTTCCAAACGCAGGACAAAATGCATGATTGGGGATGGAGATTGGAGTGGACTTGTTGAAAGAGCAGCAGCAAATGAGACATTAAAGGAATACATAGGAAGCCACTTCCAGGTACTTCCATTTTTCTTTAGTTGTGATTGTGAGATGGTTCCCTACTAGTTAGAGAAGGAAAATTTTAAAATGTTTTGCTAAGCAGATGATCCTTAAATTGGTCACTGTATACTGTGACACAGCCTAAATCAAAATGGTTTTCCTTTGAGTGAGTGAGCCACAGAGACTCTCGCCAACCCCTTGTGCGGCTTTCTATTAACAGTATAAATACTCCATTGTTGTAAAGCACTTTATGGTTAACAAAGCGCTGTCACAGACATGTTATCTTCGTTTTGCAGATTGCCTTTGTACATGTTATTCTCATTTCCTAGCATGCCCTCTATCCCTGCTTTGCCTGCTTAGCAAGCTCCTTCTTATCCTTCAGGACATAACACCAACTCTGCAAAGTCCTCTTGAGACCCTTCTGAGCAGGTAGATGGTCCCTTCCCTGTGCTTACCGAAGCCCTGATCTCATCTCTGTTGTCATTTGTTCACATCACTGTTTCTCTCTGGAGACTGAGTCTCTCAAGGGTAAGGACACTGTGTGCTCTTCATTTTTCTTCCCAGTGCCTTTGTAACCAGTGTTCCTGGGGGATACTCTGTAAGTAAAGGTGAATACTGTATGGTGTGCAGGTTAGGAGAGCTTAAACCACTTCCTAAGTTAAGATAGTAAGTAGTAGATAAGAGTAAAACTTAAGTGTCTTAACTCCTATTTTTATCAGTTTATCTAGTTTATCAGTTTGTTGCTCATCTGAAGACAAGCTGTCCACATCATACTCATGCTGTTCTACCTGGCAGAGATAGATTACATGGTAAATGTGAGCGATAAAGGAGGATAAGTCCTTTGTCAGAATGAGGACATTTCAGTTCTGTCATCATGCCTTAAATGCGTGATTTCGCATGATTTCCATGTGAAATAAAACATTGATATAAAAGGGGTATGGACAGATTTGTGGATGTTAGAGACACACCTTTATCTCTGAATTTATTTTCTTCTCACTCCTACTTGGCATATTCCCTGTCATTGTTTGAGAGTGTGTGCCAATGTCCCCATCTCAAAGACACCATTTGTTTCCTGCTATTAGAGTGTCTGGATGATGCCCTGTCCTTAGTGAACTGTCCTGTTGAAAATTTGGTACTTTAGTTATTTTAAGGTTTAAAAACATTGCTGCCTATGTAATGTTCCACCTCTTTGGAGTATTTGCTTTGGAGTGACTGGTGACTTGAAGCTCTGTATGGTGGAGTGACTGATGGTAGATGAAGACTGCAAAAGCAGGTATCTGAGGGATGGAAGGCATTCCTGGCACCCCTAAAACTACCCTACTGGGGGCCATCCAAGCCTGTGATTAACAAACCCTAGTTATTTGCTAGGTAGTTTCCACATGGCAGAGTAGGATATATATATAAGGCACAATACAGTGTTTATGTGAGAATAATGTAGATTATTTGAATCTAGGCTGCAGAACCTACCTGAAAATGGGTTTTACAGTTTTGTATAATTGCCTTTTCTTTGTGTTTGCATAGAAGGCATTGCATAGCTGGAAGATGATGGCAATTATAATTTATTATGCTGTAATTGTTACCTAAATGTTTTTGAATAAGCAAAAATCACATCTGTTTAGGAATAAGTTGCACAGCAAGAGAATTCCCTTTGAAATGAATGCCGTGTTCTCATATTCTGTAACTGTACACATAAAACAACATATTTATTTCCCCACTGAGTCCATTACATTCCCAAGTCAAACTGCATCCTCTCTTCCCTTCCCATATTAAACCCTTTGATTTAATGGAGGTTTTAACTACTGGTTCTTTAGGGAATTTTCAGTAGGCTTTGCACAGATTAGGTTATTGGAAAGTATAGTTATTTGCTTGTAAAGTGGCAGTTCTGTGTCAAAATTGATTTTCTCTGGAGCTGCAACAGTAAAAAAGATAAGCTTCTGCTTTGCATCCAAAATGCCCTGATGTTCCTAGCATGATCGTTTTTCCTTTGCTTCTTGCTCAGCACCATTCGGTCACAGGCTGGTTTGGACAGGCGAATATGAGCACATGTAGCCCAGAGGACTTTGATATCCAGTGGTGATAACAGACAAGGCCTCTCTTCCATTCTGGTTGCCACTGGTCTGTGACAACCAGTGTTCCAGGCATGGTGAGCATGGTGCTGCTTCCCTTCTCCGTTAAATAGGAAATGCATAAGCCTGGAAATCATTTTGTTTGTTCCACAGAAATGTAGCAGTTGAAATAATTACCTTGCCATGCCCAGGCTAACAGGATTTATCTTCCATTATAGATTTTGAAGACATATGCAAGCATAGTTTACTCCTCTAAATTTACTAGGCTACTCACTTTGAAATGATTTCATTGTGAAAAAGAGAGCAGTCCTAGCTGGTGGCTTAGCCTAGAAAGGCTTTGATAGCTAGAAAGATGAAGGGCAGAAGTATATTCTCTATTTTTCTGCTCCCAGCTCATAAAATAGAATTAGTGTTTATGTAAATAGCAGATAGCCTCATTTTATTTTTTATGCCCCAGTTGCAAGTTAGGGGCTCTTTAAGATGGGCCTCAATCACTGATCTTGTGTGCTTCCAGCACCTATCTATCTATTAAGTAGCATTCTAGTGGCCTCCAAGTACTTTATTCTGATCAGTACTTTATTCCGATCAGAGTCAGCCTGGGTGACCAATGGGCTGTATCAACATGTTACACCTCAGACCCACTGGAGGCCACAATCTTTGAGTGTCTTTTGGAGGATACTGTCCTATGTTGTTCTAGAATGCTGACTCCTACTGCTCCCCTTTTTTTTTTAAGCCTCCATTCTTTCTCTATTTTTTTATCTCAGACCAGATGCCCTTTATAAATTTTGATTTTTTTGTTTTTTGGGTTTTGGTTTTGGAGTTTGGATCTCTTAGTTTTCATCCTGAATACTGTTCCACACTGCATATTTAATCAGTTAAATCTTGGTCTCCTGGCTTTAATCGTCAAATGTTACTCTATTGCCTCAATTCTATTGAGTTACTCCAACTCAACTGTTCCCACCTCAGGGTCTTTCACTACCTACTCATAGGCAGTAGCCCCTTGTTTCTCTTCTTCGTGAAACCTGAGTTTTCCTTAACGTACTTGTCTCAGGCATTAGTGGATCTGTGAAGAAGTATGACGTTAAGCTTAGAAGGATCAAAAACTGTGCTTCCCTGTGTATGTTTCAAGTTTCATTTGTGTGACCAAGAGAGTTCATAGTATAGATTTGAAGAGTTGAATCAAGAAGCTAGGATATGAATTCATCTTAGTAATAGCCTTTTGTCTACTTCATCCATCTGCCCATCTGTCTATCAATCTGTATACATTATTGATAACTTCCAATGTTACAAACACTGGGAATACAAAAAAAAAAAAAAAGAATGAGCCATGCACCTTTCCTTCGTAATGACGACATTAAAGCCCCGAGACATGATGCTGCTTGCTGAGCCATGCAGCTGGCCTGTGACGCAGTGGAGACTAGAACCTATTTCTAGAGGGATCTTCCTCATATTTCCCAAGGTCAGTTCTCTTTAGGCCTTTGGGATTCCTATCTTAGTTGTTGTAAGAGTAGATTTCGACTCATCAAACATTTGTGATTTGGAAGTATCACATAGTTGAAGAAAGCTGATGGGAACAAAGTCATTTTCAAGTTTACTTGAGCACATAGATACCATGTTGGCAACTTTGCTGAATATTCAGAATCATTTATATTTAGTATAGTAAAAGTGAAAAGTGTTTGTTTTTAAAATTTGGAAAGCATATGAAGTACAATGAAGAAAACTAAAGTAACAACCATTTTACTACTCTTTTTATATATTTCCTTTGAGTAGATATAAAATATATCAGCATTTTCAGCATATATGTACAGTTTTGTGTCCTGCCTTTTTTCCTTAAACTATATAATCAGCATCTTCCCACATCATGAGATGTGAATGTTTTGAAAACGTGATAATTAATGCAATATGTTATTTCAAAGTAAAACTATTTAACTATTGTGCATGTAACTTTGTTTTCTATGTTTAGGTTGTTTCTGATTTTTCACCCTTATCAACCATGCTGAGATGAACTTCCTATTAATAAATCATTGTATACATCTGTCATTATTTCCTTAGGATAAATTTCTTTTAGTTCTATTACTGCATCTGAGGAAATTAACATATCAAAGCTGTTAATATGTATTTCCCTGGGTGTGTGTGTGTATATATATATATATATATATATATATTTTTTTTTTTTTTTTTGAGATGGTGTCTTGCTCTGTCACCCAGGCTGGAGTTCAGTGGCATTATCACAGCTTGTTGCAGCCTTGACTGGGCTCGAGTGATTCTCCCACCTCAGCCTCCTGAGTAGCTGGGACCACAGGTGTGCACCATAATGCCTGGCTTTTTTTTTTTTTTTTCCAATTTATAGAGACAAGGTCTCACTATGTTGCCCAGGCTGGTTTCAAACTTCTGGGCTCAAGCCATCCTCCCACCTTGGCCTCCTAAACTTCTGGGATTACAGGTGTGAGCTGCTATGCTAGGCCTCCCAGGGTATACTTTTAACCCTGCCTTACACCACCCAGAATTCAAAGCATGGAATCCTTGACCCAGTAGCCAGAGTATTTCTTATCTTAAGTTTAGGAAAGACTACTCTGTGGTCAAATGTAGTCACAGAATTTCTTTCTAACAAAGCTGTCTACACAGTTAACTGAAAACCATCTCCAAAGGGTTCTTCCTCTTGAGGGAGGTTTCAGAGAAGAGATGGCATTGATGTAAGTCTTAAAGAAGTTAGAGCTCAAAAAATTGTGAAGAGGAAAGTAAATTTTTCTACCAGGACAAACAGGATGTTCAGAAGGAAGATATTGTTAGAACTGTACATAATCTTAGAGATCATCTGTCCCAGTGGTTTATCAAATATTTTAACAGACAAAATATTTTTTCAAGCCAAATCTTGTCTAGAATACCACAAACTGATTGAAGTGAAGTGTCTTCAGTTAAATCACAGTGGATGGGAGGGCTCGGAATTGAGGGTAGAACCTCCTTTTCTCAGCTTTCTTAGAGCTGCTTATGCAGGTCCTGTGATACACCTGAAAAACCCAAAGCCTCTTTTTTTTCTTTTCTTTTTTTTTTTTTTTTTTTTGAGATGGAGTCTCACTCTGTTGCCGAGGCTGGCGTGCGGTGGCACTGTGTCGGTTCACTGCAACCTCCATCTCCTGGGTTCAAGCAATTCTCCTGCCTCAGCCTCCTGAGTAGCTGGGATTACAGGCACCCACCACCACGCCCAGCTAGTTTTTATATTTTTAGTGGAGGTGGGGTTTCACCATGTTGGCCAGACTGGTCTCAAACTCCTGACTTCAGGTGAACCACCCACCTCAGCCTCCCAAAATGCTGGGGTTCCAGGTGTGAGCCACTGTGCCTGGCCCAAAGTCTCTTTAAAAAACAAATTTAAAACCAGTCACTCCAGTTTGAAGTTGAGGACACAGAGACAAACTCTGACTTCCCTCAAGGTCAGTCAGAAGTGATTCCAGAACCACCTTTCAGTGCTTTAACCTTGTCCAAAAGCAACCATTTTAGTGCTTTTATCACTAGATGTTCCCATGCAGGTTGAGAGAGATTATTTCTGTTCTGTTAGGTTATGCATTGTTGCAGTGTCCCAAGAGGTAAAGTCACAACAGATTAATGTAAGTAGTAGCTTCTGTAAGATGTTACCCCAATCCATATTAACCGTGTCTGGCTGAGGCATGAAGGATTATATCCAGGTTCCTATTAAGTCACTACACTGGCAGTAATACCTGGGCTCACCTTCTCCTTAACCCAAATTAACACATGCTCTTAGTGGTCTCAAGTCTAAGGCAAGTTCCTGAGATGAACAAGTGACTGGGAAAACAGGAGAGGAGAAAATTAAAATAAATGATAGACTGACCTTCTCACACCACTTGTGGTTTCTCAATTAACCAAAAGCCAGATAGCTCCACGTTGCTGTTCTCTCAGTAATAGGTTTCACCCTCCCGTTTAATGCCAGCCCACATGGGTGCACACACAGACACACACTTTGCTAATCAGATTGGTAGCAAATAGAATTAAACCATTAAGGCAATTAAGCAATTCTTAGATAACATTTGATCAGTTCAATGAAAATGCAAATTCATTCTTCTTTTGGAGAAGTAAGTTGATGGAAAGTCATTTCGTGTTCTATAATCTTCATTAACTCTTTTCCAAATAAAGATTGCAATGTTTTGGGCTTAGAGCTACACAGATGGAAATGATTTTTTTCGTTTTTTTGCTTCACTCTGTTCATCCTTTTGTAATGCACCATGTTTTTCTGCCTCCAGACTCTTTGGGACATTTAGGTCATCCTACCTACAACTTCTTCCTTACGCCTGAAGGCAAACTCTGTTATTTACTCTGACACATGATGACTCATGCATGAACACCTCCTTAGACCCTGAGTTCAGAATAGATCCTACAGCATTCTGGAATGATTTTGGTCGGATATTCATGTGCTGTAGATGCATTACTTGGCTGCTTCTCATTTCTCTCTATTCCCCACACTTAAGGTTTCTCCTCTCTCACAAGCTGGTGGGGAAGAGAATGTTGCACCCAAAAATAGGTGCTTGAAAATAAGCCTGTGGTGTCTGCATTTTCATTTTTGGATTGGTATCATTGAAGCCTACGTTCCACTCTGCCACCACAGCCTGAACTTTCAGCAAGAAAATGATGAGCACGTTGCCACCCGTGCTTCCCTCACCGGCCAAGGTGCCTTTGTGCTCCAGCTCAGGGTTTCCAAACCTGGTGCGTCATCAGCTGGGGACATTTGGAAATATTTATAGCCCACAGGGTTTTAATCCAGACCTACAGAATCGGTATGTCCAAAGTTTGACTTACGGATTTTCTTTTGCTTTTGATTTTTCTTCCTTATAAAAAAAAAAAAAAAAAAAAAAAAATCTTTCTGTTTGATAATAGGGATCAGCCAGTCTTTAAGAATTAAATCTAGATGCCATTTTTTTCTAAATTGGAGACCGTAATATGTAGTCTAATGCATGATCTGCCAATGACACAGAAATCACTCGGATCCAAGAATGTTATGATAGCCTTGCTTATAAGAAAAATAACACCTTATGTGACAGGTCATTTTATAGATGCACACACATGAGTAGTCCACTGCATCATGCGTGTGTATATGTGTATATCAAGTGTCTTTAGAGGTAGGTAAAGCTCAAGTGGCAGCTGTTCTAACCTAGGGCAGGGGTGTCCAATCTTTTGACTTCTTTGGGCTACATTGGGAGAAGAATTGTCTTGGGCCACATGTAAAATATGGTAACACCAACGATAGCTGATGAGCTAGAAAAATAATAATAATAATAATGGCAAAAACATCTCATAATGTTTTAAGAAAGTTTACAGATTTGTTGGGCAACATTCAAAGCTGTCCTGGGCCACATGCGGACTGCAGGTTGGACAAGCTTGGCCTAGCTAGACATTAGATTTAATGTGTCTCCTTTTCACTGTTAATAAAGTATTGCAGCAAACTCCCATCCAGCACCTGCAGGTTTTTGAGCATTAACGTAAACATTAATAGAAAAATTGTGAATGCTTCTCAGGAATGTCACCAGTGATTGTTTTTCCCCCCAAAGAAACCTTTAATTTTGCGTATCTCCTCACTAGTGCATGTTTGTGGAACACATTTTTTTGAGAAATTTTTGGGGAAACCGATCAGCCACTATTAAAGCCATCAAGCTGGCGGTGCCACCAGTGTCACAAGGAATAACGATGTTTTGATAAGGGATTGAGCTCAGCATTCCAGGAAATATTTTTTACCTATTTGTTACTGCATGCATAGGCTTACATTTTCTCAATTTAAAAATACTTTTAAAGGGTGGGCTTTTGGGATGTAGACACAATGTTCTCAGCAATACCGTAAAGCCCCATATAATCTGCTAAACAAATAAGTGAGATGGTAAAGGATATTGCATAGATTGTAAGGGTAGGTTTAATCATCTTAGGTTTAACTAGCTCTAAAGGCAACACCTTTTCAAGCTCTTAAGAGCCTATATTTACATGGATAGGTCTTCTTCCTTCATTAAACTTGCCCTCTAAGACATTTTAGCTGTTAGTTAGAATTACATTTTGAACTTCAGGATAATTCTGTATTTCTTTCTTAAAGTAAATTCTTTATATGAGCATTTAGACCATAATTCAAACTGAGGTTTCCTGTAAGTTCTGTGTTAGATTTTATGTGCATAGTGATATTCATACCACATCTATTAAAGTATGAAGGGAGGAGAATGTCAGCAAGTGTATTGTGTCTCTGCTCACAACAATTTTCCAGTAAAAGTTCACTTAAATGAGGGATTCATATATATTAAACACTATTGTTAGTGATTAGTACATAAAAATGTGGGTTTTCCTCATTTTATAAGGGGTTTTAAAACTTCAGACTGAGTACCTCTTTTGTTTAATTTTTGTACTGCTTGATGGCATAAGGTATTTTAGTATGTGTGGATCTTTTTTATTGAGTTTGCATAGTTTGGGAGTTTTTTGGCTTAAAATGAAATAGGGAAAAAAAAGCTCTCTTAAAATAGTATCCTTTCTTGAACCCATAAAGTAGGGCTTTGAAAACGTGCAACATTTGTGAGGTTCTAAAGAGGGGATTTTGTGGTGTTCTCTCCAGTGCTTCCTTCCTTCCGCCCTCACCACCCTGCTATAATCTGATAACAAATAACTTTTCAGTCAGTCAATTTAAGTTATATGTAGGCTGCAATTTTTTTAAATTTCATAATGGATGCTATTTAAACACAAACATACATTTTTAAAAATGCCATACTAAAGTCCAAAAGGAATGGTGACAGACATTTTATTTATTTAGAGACAAGGTCTTGCCCTGTCACCCAGGATACAGTGGTGCGATATTGGCTCACTGCAACTTCCGCCTCCCAGGCTCAAGCAATCCTCCCACCTTAGCCTCCCAAGTAGCTGGGACCACAAGTGTGCACCACGATGCCTGGCTTCTTTTTTTTCTTTTTTTTTTTTTTTTTTTTTTGGTATTTTTTTTAGAGATGAGTTCTCGCCATATTGCCCAGGCTGATCTGGAACTCCAGAGCTCAAGCGATCTGCCTACCACACCCAGCTGACATTTTAAATATTTATTTATAGAGCTTCATTATTTGTACAGTGCCCTTAAAACCAAAGGCATTGATTAGGTTTATAGATATTGCAATTAGGCCATGCGCAGTGGCTCATACTTGTAATCCCAGCACTTTGGGAGGCCAAGGTGGGAGGATCACTCCCACCAAACTCCAGGGTGGGAGGAATTTGAGACTAGCCTGGGCAACATAGCAAGACCTTGTCTCTAGTAAAAATTCAGTTTAAAAAAATGAGCATGGTGGTGATGCTGGTAGTCCCAGGAGGCTGAGGCGAGAGGATTGCTTAAGCTGGGGAGATTGAGGCTGCAGTGAGCTATAATTGTGCCATTGCATTTCTGCCTGGGTGACAGCAAGACCTTGTCTCAAAATATATATATATATATATATATATATATATATATATAGTTAGTCACAGTTATACTAAATGGGCTTGAATATTATAACTAGTTTTAGGGTTATAGTCATTAAAAAATACCATAATTCCAAATGGATATACCAATTACTGCCTGCTTATCTTCTTATGCATCCTTTTCCTCTCCATCCCCCAAAACCACTCTTGAAATCTTCCTGTCATCCTTCCTGGCCATCTATCCACCATTAATCTACTGTAATTTCCATAATAAAACCACCAGCTTGCATCAGTGTGTTGGTTACTTCAGAGGTGGCTAAACTAGAAACTTTGGTTAAGGACCCCAAATTCTTACCAATTTGGTGGTCTTGAGGGGCAGGCCATCTGGCTCATCTCTTTTCTATCTGCTGCCCACCTTTTACTGCCTGCCCCACTAAGCTCTTCTCATCATGTCCGAGTAGAGAGTAAGTGGGTGTGTGCATGCGTGCTGCAAGTATCTGTATGGCATTCTTTTTCCTGAAAGGTCTTTTTTTGTTTGGCCATCATTTCCATTCTGTGCTAATATATCCTTTCTCTTTAAAAACGAGCATCTAGCCAAGGCCTTGATGAAAAGTTTTCTTAGAGCTCCCCTGTGGCTGTGCAGAAGAGTTTATCCCTGAGGTTGCTTTCATTTAGGAATGGCATCTTTGAAGATAAAATACTTCTTCCTATAGTCTCACTTGAGATCAAGGAAACCTACATAAGATTCCCAGAGGGAAAGGACCCTGTAACACCTGTGCCCTGGCATTGCCATATGCTCTTTTTTGCAGGAATGGGGAGGAACGGCCATCCACATGCCACCCCCACCTCCACTTTGAAATAGTAGGGGGTGACAAATGGCTGCTGTTTTCTATTCTGTTGTACCAGGCTGTTTCTTTCCTGCCCTCAAGAGGTTTCTGACTTTCTGACAGCAGGGAGCTGAGGTTGATCTAGCAACTGGGAGGATTGCACCTGGATTTGCAAATACACATGCACTTGTCATGCACACACACGTGTGCATGCATGCATGTGCGCACGCACACATACACACACACACACACACACACACACACTATGCTGCTGCAACTCCCAGGGTATCACATAATCACTCTTCTGACTATAGTGGTTTTCATTTGGCCACACTCTGCTCTTGTTTGGCTTGTTAGCACGGTAATTCAGAGGTAAGACAGAGACTCTATGCACTCTAATCCCCTTGTGGGTTACCGTAGTTTTAGATAGAAGACACTCCAGAGAGTGCTATACAATTTGGAGGTTTATAAAGGTCATCTTCTGGCCCCCATTTCCCTTTAAGAAATGACCCCCTCAATCTGTGTTATGCATGTTCCCGTACTGCTGGAAGGGTTTTACTGGTGCCCTGACATTCTTCTCATTCACCCCTTCCAGAGCAAGAACTACAAAAACATCGTTTTTTTTCTCCTTTCGTTTTAGATGTATCTGCTGCCATTTATTTTCTCTCTGGTGACTGTGGTGTGATATAGGAAGGGGAAGCATCAATGGCTCATCACATTCTTTGACTGGGCCCTGTTTCACATCTCTGACTCCTCTAGAGGTTACTCAGCCAGCATGCTGCCCCTCCTCAGCATGTCACCTTCTTGGATCTCAGGTCTTGGCATTTTGATTCAGCCTTGCAGTTCCATGCTTATCACCAACACTGCAGACATCTGCTGCCACTTTCCTGCCGAAAGCAAGGGAATTCCTGTGATTCACACTGTGAGCAGAAGCAGGGGGTCCTCTTTTCACTCAGCATCATCCCAGTTTGTCTCACTTCTTTAGCCAATATCATGAAACCCTGAAACTTTATAGCAGGATGAAAACTTAAGCCTGTAGTCCAAACTTAAACCTGTAGTCCAAATTATGAGTGAGGAAAGTGGGGCCAGGAAAGCCAGGAATGATAGTGTTTACTTGGTTGCTGTTTCAGATTTCACCAGCTTTTATTGATACTTCAGCATTTCACTCAGTGGATACATCTCTCCGTGTGACTCAGAGTGTCCCAGTGGAGCACGATTAACTGCCCTGGAGCCGAATTGGCTCTGGAAGCTGTGGCAGTGTCGGCATCAATAGGGATCACCCATGACGTTTTATTTGGGATGTAGTAGGGGGTCTGAAGTTGGGAAAGTCTGAGGTGGTGCTTTGGGTTGAATGTCTTGTGAACATCCTCTGAATACATCTTGCAGAGAAACACAGAGGGGAAAACTTCCTGTTGTGAGAGCAGGACTGGTTCCCTTTTAAAAAGGTGTAGGATGAATATTCCATATTTGAAATACTTGGGACCGGAAGTGTTTTGGATTTTTAATTTTTTTTTTTTAAATGCTCAGGTGAACATTTCCTTAGAGTGTCATGTGGCACTCAAATAGTTTCAGATTTTGGAGCATTTTGGATTTGGGATGCTCAACCTATAATACCCAAAGGCTCTATTTCAGTAGAATTTGTTTGCTGATTATAGCAGTGACATAGATGAATTATAGAGACCTTAGAAAATGCAGAAAATTTCAAGAAAAACATTTAAATTGTGCTCATAATGAAATTGAGAGGTGACCACTCTTAATACTTTGTGGTATAAGCATTCCAGTCTTTTATCTTTCTCAGTGTTTCACATCAACTTTTTCGAAAGCCATTACATCCTTTCCATAGCCTGATTTTTTTGTGACCGCACAGTATCCTATTATATTGATAATGCCATAATTTACCTAACCCATTTTTATGTATTTGGATTTTTTCCAATTCATCATCATTATGAATAATGTTGTATCTCAGTGCTTATTACTTTGGGCTGCATTTCTTATGAAACTATTGAGTAAAAGGAAATAAAGCCCTTTTAGAGTGTACTGTAGGCTGTCATATTTCACTCCATAATGTCCTAGTGTATGTTGCCACCAGTGATATATGAGGGTACCCGCTGAAAAGTCACACATTTTTGGTTTTCCTTTTTAAAATAAAAAATAAAAAAGATATTTAATCATTTAATATCGTTCTTATATATGATTTATTATAATGTAGATTCACATCTTTGAGTTCATAAAAATATTGAATTTGGATTCTCTCCAATTTCCCTTTTAGTAGAAAGGCTAAAGTTTGGTAAGAAATTCTACTTGGAATTTTATTGAGTTGAGAAACAATTTGATTTCTGTAATTCATGACAAGTAACAAACAATTAGCCAATTAATTAAAATATGTTAAAACCTTGAATAATGCAGGGATTTAGTCAGGCAGTGTAGTTTAAAAAAATCAGACAAAGCAGACCTATGCTGATCTCCTTGGAGATGACCATCAACAGGAAAGATGGACTTTAAACAATGTATGTTGACATAGATCAAGTTTCTAATTCTCCATCATTTCAAGGTGCTGGAAAGTATATGGACATAAATGCCTTTATAATATGTGTATATCTGGTGAGTATAAATTCTCAGATTTGAGGACTTTCCAATAAAAGACTCACCATATAAAGTATAAAACCAGTAAGCAATGGAATGCTAATCAAGTAATGAAGGATTCAGGAAAGAAAATAAAGTTATGCCAAACCCTGTAGGCCAAGAAGTGCAAGTAGGAAAAAAAAAAACGTAAACTGATGTCAAAGTCAAAATAAAATACAGAGACAAATCTCGAAATTTAACATTTTATTTGGGAATTATAGAATCACATTTTGGGGCATACAGACAGACTGGATGGTCTTCCAAAGAACAAAGGAAAGATTGGAGGTTTTATTAGAAAGAGAAATGTTATTTACTGTTTTGAAAGAAAGCTCACTGGCACTAGAGAAGCTTGTGGGAGCTGCCCGGGTCTGATTGGTGAGTGATGGTAGTAGATAGAACTAGTCTTAAAGGCATAGCAGGTTGTTTCAGCAGCTGCTAAGTAAAACTGGTCTTATGGTTACAGCAGGCTGTTTCAACAGCTGGGCTTGGAGAAAATTCAATTCTTGGAGCATGTGCTGTGTCTTGAGTACTTTTTCCCGCTGGCCTCTCGACTCTTTTTTAGTTGGGTATGACAAGAATGACGCAGTTTGCATAATAAACTTTCACACTGAGTTTCCTGCAGCCTCTACAGAACATAAATATTAGTGTTTTTTTTACCTTTTTATAGTTTTTATTGTATTCTCTGTTGAAGTGAAACATTAAAGTTCATCGGAATAGAGGAACATTTGCCTATCACTACACATTGAGAAGATATTTAAAGAGACCGGAACAAACGCTGGGCAGTATGATGCGTAGAACTTTCAGTCTAGTTTTTGCAAGAAAAAGAAAAGAACTGTGCTAACCATTTTGTTCATCAATATAAACTTAAGTAATGAGGTTAAATTGTAGTTCTTTGCAAAGCCCCAGGCCACCAGGTCCGTAATCGCTGGAGGTTTGAGTAGATATTGAGAAAGAAATCTGCAAATCTTGGCAAAATCTGCTGCATAATTCCAAGACTGCTGGTTCTTAAACTTATCTCCATCAAAACACAGATGTCCTGTGGGCTGGACTAAGCCATCTCACTATCTGTAATCAAATGATTGCTTTCTTTTTTTTCCCCCACTGAAAGATTGGAAAAAAAAAAAAAAGTGGATAAAAATTCTTAGATAACTGTTTTTGTAATCTGTATTTTGGTTGAACCTTGCCTCATTATATAATCAGATAACAAATATGAATAGAAAATGCTATTGACTATGTAGGGTACTTGGCTGAACAGCTTATTTTGAAGAGGAAACCATCATTTATTTGTTTTAAAATATGAAATATAATCATGTATTTTACAAATAAAATTGTTCCTATTTCTTATAACAAAATTAAACATTTCAAGATTTAATGGTGTTCCATAGCCAGTAGCACGCAGTAGCTCATAATTTCAAGGTGTTTGACCACATCAGTCAGTTTGAAAATCATACCTGACCATCACTATTGAATACCTGAAGTGCAAGCATCCATGATGGAGACTGGAGCTATCCATTGGCTACTGACTTTCAGACTAGGGGTGGCAAACCTGACCCTTTGTTATAAAAATGAAAGCCCTCAGATGTGTTCTTGTCCTCATGAAGTTTTTTTCTCTACTGCAATGCCTGCAGGCAGTTTTTAGAAATTATAGCTAGTGTGCTCACTAAAGTTTTTTTATGTGCCAGACACATGCTCTATTTTTACATACAATAGCTGTAAACCTCACACAACCTTGTAAGGTGGAGAGCATTATTACCTGCATTTTGTTGGTGGGGAAACTGAGAGGCTAAGTGCGTTGGCCAAGACCACCAAGTTGTGAAATTACGTGAAAGGAGAGCGTAGGTCCCTCTTCCAGCACTCCTTCCTCTATATGCACTGCCTTGCAGTAATCAAGACTTCACTAAAAGCAACTCCAGATCTCTGCAAATGTTTGAACAAGAGCTCTGTTGAAATACTGTAAAATATAGGATACAACCTTAGCTTTGAAACATTTTGAGGGGAGTTACCAACTTAAAAAAAAAAATGTTTACCTTTGAGCATAACCACATCCGAAAGAGTCACAGAGCTAGTCACAGAATGTACCCCTGGATAAGTACACAATATAACCTGTTAAATAAGTAAGTAGTTTAGGCTTCTCTGCCTGCATGTTGCTAAAAATAACTTTTGCTTTAGTATAGAAGTTTTGAAAGTTGTGTAGTTCAATGAGTATTTATTGACAGTGATTGAAACTTACATTAAGTTTCTCTCATGCTAATCTTGCCAAACTTTGGTTGTCTTCAAGGATTTGAAGCAAGAAAGGGCCAAGCCAGAGCCCTTGTTTTCAGATACGGGGCAACAACCAGGCTTTCTCCACTGGCAGGAAGAGGAAAGAGATAAGGGAATTGTTGCATTGAACCCTGTGGGCCCCAGGAGTTTTACAAATTGTTTTCTAGGACATACCCATTTCACTCTTATTAATTTTCTACCATCATCATTTCTGGGGTTGTACTAGGAAAATGGAAAGAATGTGCCCAGATTCCAGGGTTTCAATAGTAAAGTATAGACCATTTTAAGAGCAAACTGATTAAATCACTTCTACTCCTGTGATGTCCATTTCTCATATAAAAATAAGCTGAGAAAGGTTTATTTTAAAATTAAAGGTAGTTGTTTAAAAGTGTGACTAAAGTTAACCCATGGATTGCCCGTAAGTATTGAGCTGTGATTATAAAAAACCGTTTGCCAAATATTGTTACTATGGCTCTTAGGTAGTGAAGAGAAGAATTTAGCCTTAAATTAGTTAAAATGTGCAAACCATTTAGAACAATGCTTAGCATATACTAAGTGCCCTATAGGTATTACCTATGCTTTAGAACAGTAGTTCTCAACTGGTGTACCATGGCACAAGTATATCTTTATCCTTTCTCACACATGTGCCAAAATATATATACATATATTAAATTTTTTTGTATAGCCAAATATGTAGGTGAAGTGCACACTGATGTTTCACTTGGCTGAATAAAATAAGAGGTGAGAGACACAGTGTAATGTCAAGTCTTTGTTTACCAGAGTGTAATGGGGCATCGCCTTTTGGGTCTATAGGGGTGCACTGAGCAGTCCTGTTTAAAAGGCACATGTTCAAAAAGACTAACCAGATGAGCAGCATGTTAATTACCACTGCCTTTAAGAACACTGGGAAGGCAAGTGGTTATATGGTAGTAGCAATTACATTGTAATTACTGTGACTTAGTTAGAAGTTTTTGAACCCTTTTCGTATTTCAAATTGCTCTGTACATATAAAGTGGGCCAGAACCATCAGTTAAGAATTAGTGGGGTAAGTTCCTGTCTGTAGCTATTAAAGTGATTTATTTGTTGTCTTACAACATTATACTATATTAATTTACACATAGCCTTGGAAAAACTCTTTCTCAGACTTCTAGGCTAGAGTCTAAATACATTCATGAAACTTCTTAGGACGAGGTTTTGATAGTGCGGAGATCAGGGAGAGCCTAAACTCGTAAGACTTCTCTAATAGAGTTAGGTCATTAAAGAATGTGAATATATGAAGAGTAGGGCATTAGAGACAAGATTCTATACCTAACATTTTGGTCCAAATCCTATGAAGTTTTCTCACATAGAAAGCTGCCTTTTTGTATGTGCTACAGCTTATGTCTCTAATATCCTTTCTGTACCAGTACACATCACATACCTGATTATTGTTCAAATACTCCTCTTAACTTACCAATGAAAGCTTCAGATCACTTAAAGAGATTGCAGATACTATAGTGAATGCAGTAGAACATCATTATTCTATTGTGTAGTAAAACCCATGAATTACATCTAAAATGTTACTACTGTTTTTATGTAGTCTTTTAAAAAAGAGTATGAAGATTTACAATTATGGTAAAACTTATTAAGTAGGTGCATCAATAGGAAAAGAAACCATTATCCTTTCAACCCAATCCTATTTCATAAATAGCACATCAGCTCTTTAGTGATTAAGAAACATGGCTCATCTTTGCAGTATGTTGCTTCTATTACTTTTTTCCATGGACCTAAGAGGGGAAAGGTAAAGTGATAGAGGAATTAAAGCTCCAAGGCAAAACAAGTTCACATATTTTTATTTAAGGATTCTAGGAACTCAGACTGAATCAAAGTTGTTACTTAGTTTTTGCCTGGAATAATGGCTGTATTTCTAGTAGAGTTAGTAGAAGGTTAATGGTATCTGCCCTTGATGGTTTACTAACTGGTTAAATAGCTGATTGAAATGTGGTAAAGGGAGAGGAAAACAAACTATGTCTTTTTTTTTTTTTTGGCCCAGATTTTCACATGTAGATGCCATAAAGCTTTTGATTGTGGGTCTAAAGACAAACTGTGACAGTGATTGGAGGCTTCTTTCGGGGGTCAGGAGATATATAGAAGGACAGGGAGGACAGAGGTATTCAATCTTCCAAGCAGTCTCTGCACCTGTTCACTAAGAAATATGTCAGCTCAGTTCAGGCAGTAGACTGCGGGGGGGGCCTTGGTGGACCACAAGACCTTTGTGGCCCTGTGACTTCTCCCTTAGTTCTCAGTCTGTTCAGAAAACAATTTGCAGCAACATCAGAGAGAAATGGAATGCAAAACACAGCTCCCTTTCAATGTATTGGCTCCTGGCTCTGCCTGCAAAAGATAACTTCTCTTGCCAAAATGATGGTATTGTCCTACTGGGATTTTTTTAGGTTTTCCCTTAGAATACTTGTCTTGCCAAAATTATGGTATTATCCTACTGGGATTTTTTAATGTTAACACAAGTAAAAGAAGGTGCATTTAAAAAAAAATGACAAGCTTTTCTTGGTTTGGCTCTCGTGACATTTGTTTAAAACTGAGGATCACTGAGCCTAGATTTTTGTGTCTCTAGTTTAAAAAAAAGTAAATTTCAAAAGCAGTTCCTAGAACTGTCCCACTCCACAGGCCTGTTGTGAGATGCCTATGTAGCTATAAGTGTGCTTCAATCTACCAGCTTTTCTAAAACTTAGCTTGATGGCTTAGTGGATAAAGATGGGACTTACAAAGCCTATTGATTCTCTTCTTGTACTCATCTGTAGAATGGGAATAGCAATGGTCCATGCTAATCTTACAGGATGTGATCAAATAATACATGGAAGCTGTTGAGACTACTGCCTGGGTCATAGCAAGCAGTTTTGCCATTATTATATTTATCATGACATTTTTGCCATTATTATTAACCCAATAATAATGTCGTGTCCCCTTTCTCGATTCTTGCCTCCCAAAGATGTCACACATTCATTATTGCCAAAAAACATTTTTAAAGCTTTCTGTTTTTCTGGTACTTGTGGTGTGGCTGACCCCAGTAGGATAGAAGTCCTCTGAGAATGGGTGCTGAATTCTGTTCCTAAGGCCTGTGGGGAAACCCCCCCCTTTTTTTTTTTTTTTTTTTTTGCTACAGAGTCTCGTTCTGTCACCCGGAGTGGAGTGCAGTGACGCGGTCTTGGTTCATTGCAACCTCTGTCTCCCACGTTCAAGCGATTCTTGTGCCTCAGCCTCCCTAGTAGCTGGGATTACAGGTGCCAGCCACCACACTTGGCTAATTTTTGTATTTTTAATAGAGGTGGGGTTTCACCACGTTGGCTAGGCTGGTCTTGAACTCCTGACTTCAGGTGATCTGCCTGCCTCGGCCTCCCAAAGTGCTGGGATAACAAGCATGAGCCACCACACCCCGCTGGGAAATGTCTTAAAAGAATCAAAATAAGAAAGTTACTCTATTTAAATCGTGCCCTTTCTCTGTGTGTGATTTATGGTAATCTTACCATGGGGTATCTGATTACTTTAGAAGGATCCATTTAGCTTATTTTTTTCTTCTTTGGGTTCTTTTCTTCCTTCCATTTGCACAGCCTCCCCCAAAATCAAAAATAAAGATATAAAGTCTGTCTTCTCCCTCTTGGCAGTTTAAGTATAAAGAACTTTTGCTTCCATTTTAATAATAGAATTTTTGTGTATTTAATATAGGCAGTGATTTGGCCTCAAGCTGAGTTTAGATTTGAAGAGATGAGAATATTAAAGCTTGTCAGCCAGCCCACAAACCAATTAAGTATTTCTGATCTGACAGAATGTAGGGTGGAGTTCTTTTTCTTTTCTCCACCAACACTCCTCACAATTAAAATAAATCAGATAAAACAGACACTGTGAAGGTGGGACTGAAAGTAGGTGATAGGAAAGGATGGCCCCACACCAGGACCAGTACATAAGAAGAAATTCCGTCCAAAGCACGTCAAGGGTCTAGAACAGTGCTGTCCGGTAGAACTTTCTGTCATATTGAAAATGTTCTGCATGGCCCAACAGAGTAGCCACTAGTCACATGGGGCTGAAGGCAGACAGTGTAACTAGGATTTGAATTTTTAATTTTGTCATTCATTTTAATTTAAATAGCCACAGGTAGCTAACATCTTGAACAGTGTTGGACTAGAAAAAATAGATTTTGACACACATTCTCATGTATGAAAAACTGCCAGAGAGCATCAGATTGCTCTAGTTGTGGAAGATTGATGTGGGACTAAAAGAATGTCTAAACTGCTATCCTGTGGAAGAGAAATAGATTTCTATTTTGTTGTTCCATAGGGAAGAAACAGCACTACTTGGGAGAAACGCTGAGCAACACATTTAGGCTCAGGCTAAAAAAACTTCCTCAGAATAGGAATTAGTCATACAAAATTCTATTCAGATCTCTTAGAGTATAAGGACGACCCCCAATTCTGAGAGTACTCAGAGTTGGGCTTGATGGCAGTTTGACAAGGACCTGCAGTTCCCCATTTATAACACGTGTCCCACACAGAGTCACTAGTTGGGCTAAGTATTAAGTGAAACATTGTTTTCATAAGTGCTCTGAAGCTACCAAGACCATTGGTATCTTTTTATTAGACATGACTATTATTTAGCTAAAGACAATGTGCTTTGAGTCACTGTAAGGCTGTTTTAAAAGAAGCAAAAAGATTCTCCTTGGGATCCCAAAGCAGAACCCTGTTGTTCTCTTGCTCTAACAGTAAACATGCTCCCCATGACTAAGATAGGTGGCACTGTTCCTTCAGTCATTAATCTTAAACTTTTCAGTGATTATTTCACCTGGAGGGGATGCTGACATGGCCACAATAGCCTTTCCAAATACCCAGAAAATTTCTGATAATAAGCAAATGGATGAACTCACAGTAGTTCAGCTGTGGTAGATGCTCTCATTGCTGGTTAGCACTTATAGCATCCATCAGCCACGGACCCGCTGGTTCCTACTGTTGGATGTAACAGATTCATGGAAAAGAAGCCTTGTAGGTAATGTCACAGCAGTGGTCTTAAATTGCAAAGAATTTCTACCAGCCTCATGAACCAGGGCATGGCATGGAATTCATTGGCCCTGCTTATCCCCCCATGGAGACGTGGGAATGGCAGGACTGTGAATGTGGAGCTGTGTTACCCAGCAGAGGGGCTAACGCTCTCATAAAGAACTCCCACAGAATTCATTAGCCGCATTTTAGCACTAGAGCCTGCACCTCTTACTTAGTAGGAGCGATGGTTCAGAAAGATAATGAAGGCCCTTAGGTTATTATTGATAGACCCTGCCTTCTTTTTAAGCAGGAGGACATTTCCTCGTTCTTTCTCTTGTTAAAATGATAAGTGCAGAGCACTCTCATTAGGATGTGGCCCCTTGGCTCCCAAGGACACGGTGAGATTTTCTTCCTTCCATACATGCTGTCTCTCTCTCTTTCCATGCCATCTCATTCCGACATTTCAAGTAGACAGGCATACATTTACCTGTTGGTAGGCGATTACATACTAATAAAAACTACAAGTAAGAAACACTAGGCAGCCCCCATTTTACAAATTGGCGTTTAGTCCCTCTACAAACTCTTCTCTGGAGAGGAGTAATATCCACCTGGAGGCAAGGCTGGTGAAATTATAATGCAGCCCTGTTACACAGATGGCTGTCTTCGTCTGTGGCATGTGTGCACACATAGACATTCTTGCACGTGCTTTTCTGGCAGCCCAGATTGACGTGTGCATAGGTTAAATTGCTGGAGAAATCAGCTTTCTACACCAGTTGCATCTGATACAAATTTCTTCCTCTGGCTGGGCCCTGGTGCCAAGTGTTTGTTCATTTTGACAGTCCTCAAATTTGTTGCTTTAGATTTTTTTCCTCTCATCTTAAACCCTCCAGTCCAGACTTTGGTATCACACTTTATTATGTGTAGATAGCTCTACCAAGAATATCAAGGGTGTCCAGTAAGATCACCCTCAACTTCCATCTCCTCCATTTAATGTGAAAACATTGTTATTCATGTTTATATCACTCCCTCTGGTGTCAAGAGAAAAACATGTTCTTCATTTGCAAGGTCAAAGTTATGTTCTTCAACCAACGCTTATGGTCTCCTCCATGGTTTTGTCACATCAGTCATTCCTTTCCCTTTGCCTTGTACCTGCTGTCTTTTTCACCACTTCCCTCTCAGCTCATGAACTCTAGCGAGTTTCCTCCAATCTTTAAAAATCTAAAGGAGAAACCACCTTCATCTTGTGTCTCTCCATCCCTCAAAGTCAAAGAACTTTTATGCTTGCTGTCACCCTTCATAACCCCTGGATGAATAGTTATTATATCCTATTGTGCTAATAGTTTCTTAATACCCACCAATGACTTTCTAATAAAATAGTTTCTTAATGCCCACCAGTGACCACATTCTGCCTAGTTGACCAGCTGTTCCACTTTGGATCTCTCTCATCCCATGGACTACCTGACTTTGCCACTCCTTGTTCCCATCCTTTTCTGTATCTTTGTCAGGCTCTCTCCTCTTTCTCCTTAAATATTCGTCAATATCCCAGTGTTTATAGAGAATGTTACTTAACAGCATGGATATGAGGAACAGGTAGGCCTGACTTCAAATCCTTGCTCCACTACTTATATGGCTATGGAAGCTTGAGTAACTTAGTTTTTCTGAGTATGTTTTCTCATACTGACTTCAGATGGTTGTGAGGATGAAATTAGCAAATACATGCCATGTTCTTAGCACAGTGCCTAGTTCACTGCCACTGGCCTGGCTTTCCCCTCTTCCCGCTGTTCGTGCTCTTACCTGCCACTGTTCTTTCTGTTCCTGGCCTCCTTCAGGAACCCAAAAGCCACATTGTCAACCACCTGCCAGACACCTTTCTCAAATAGAAATAACTATCCCTTTTTCCCAAAGTAAATTTCTCCTTCCCCAACTTGGCTTGATAGTCTCTCTCAAGTTGGAAGCACAGATGTCCATTTGACCTCCTCCCTCTCTCTTCCCCTCGTGTCCAGTGGACAATCCATGCCTATCCTAGCCCCTGGATTCTTGAGTCTAGACTTTTGATTCTTAATACCACTGTCTTGGCTAAGGCTTCTCCTACCTCCAGCTTAGATGATTGTTCTGGCATCCCAAGTCGTTCCCCCTCTCTATTCTATTGTAAGCATTCTCCCTGAAATTGTACGTATATTATTGAGTTGCCTTCTCAAGTTGTTCTCCTTTATATTTTCCAATCCCTTATTAACTTTTGGCTGAAGGTTTCATAGTCAATCTGTAACTCAAGGGTAGAAAGGGAAAAATGGTTGATGCCCTGCATAGAGTTAGAACTCATTAAATGCTGAATTAATGCAGTATAAAATAAAGCAAAATAGGAAGTGTAGTAAGTCATAATGCAATAAGAAGTGGGGATAAATGTTGATTAACCAAAAGTTAGCTTTCCATTGATACGTACTACAGAATTAGTTGTAGAAATAAGGGATTTATAACTTGATCTTCATTTCTCACCTGAGCCTGTGATAAGAGGGTAATTGATTGGACAAACAAGTAGAAAATCTCAGCTGGCATCAATAGGCTGTCTTCTGCTCCCACCGAGTGGATGTGAAGTCACTCTCTGACCTCCCAGTCATTGCTGATGGAGCCAGGTCTCTATTCTTATTCTTTTTTTTTTTTTTTTTTGAGACAGAGTCACTCTGTTGCCCAGGCTGGAGTGCAGTGGCATGATCTTGGCTCACTGCAACACCCGCCTTCCAGATTCAAGCAATTCCCTGCCTCAGCCACCCAAGCAGCTGGGATTACCCGCCACCATATCCAGTTAAATTTTGTGTATTTTTAGTAGAGCTGAGTTTTGCTGTGTTGGCCAGGCTGGTCTCGAACTCCTGGCCTCAAGTGATCCACCCACCTTGGCCTCCCAAAGTGCTGGGATTAAAGGTGTGAGCCACCACACGCAACCTGGATCTCCATTCTTGATATAGGTGTTTTGATCCTAAGGAGACAACCATTGGTGAATTTGAAACATATTCTTTATGTGATACTTTGTAATGCAGGTCTCTTGTAGACACAAGAAAGCACACTTGCTCGTTTCCCTGGGTTTGGTTTTTGTTTTGTTTTCTTCCCCAATGTCTCACACCCTCTCCTGCAACCCCAACACTTAGTACCGCAGGCAAGAAAACATTGATGTTTCTGCATCTGGCAGCATGTCTCTGGGAGAAGAGGCCAGCGGAAGGGAGTTTGATGTGTAAGTGACAGATCCCCAGGTAACACCGTTGGGGAACACTTGATCTGACCTGTTTGAAGCTGAAAACTCACCAGGTCACACTGGAAATGGTTGCTGCTGGGCATGGCTTTGATCCTTGTTTATCTTTTTCTTTTTTTTTAACCTTCTTGAAAAAAAATGTTTTGTACAAATGGATACTTTTTCCTGTGTATGTTGTGTCTGCAAGAGCATTTGTATATTTCTTTTGTGTATTCCTTGTCACTGCAGGGCAGAGTTTCGTAACCTTTTGATGCAAATTGTGAATCTTAATGAATTTGTCATTTGCCATGGAAAGATGTTTGTTCAAATAGAGCAGGGACATTTTCGTCTAACATTATTACAGGAATATTGTGTATAAAATAATGACTAATACTTTGAGCATTCCATGTTGGCTCTCATTTTAAACAGTTCATGTATTAACTCGTTTAATCTTCAGAAGAATTCATTTTTGCTGGTTTTCCTGTTGACATTTGATGAAACTAAAGCAGAGGGAAGTTAAGTAGTTTGCCTGAGGTCACACATTTAGTGAGAGACCCAGGACTCAAACTCAGGCAGGGGTTCCAGTGCCAGCAGTGTTTATCCAACTGCTTTCCAACTCTGACAAGCATTAGTGGGCACAAGCATGGAGCACTAGGGCTTACAAAATGCTCCCTCGGGCTGGCACGTTGCCTGACTTAAAGGTACTGAAGACATGGCCCTGCCTTCAAGGTCATTATTGCATGCTGGTTAGAGGAGAAGTCTGTCTGTCTCATTTGCGGACGTGTCTCTGTTGCTAAGCATGGTGTCAGGCATGTAGGAAGTGCTTAATACAGTCTTTTTGGATTGCATCAATGAAGGTTTTGAAAGGTTAATAAAGCTTGTGAATCGTCAAGGTTGAACCATAATCAATTAACAATAAAGGGGAATCTGAGACTTCTAAAATGTAATGCTCATGACTTGCTACTTTAGAAACACCAGCAAACAAAACCTGTGGTGTTGGTTGGATCATGGTTCTTATTCACTGCGGCATTTTTAAAGCTTTTTCAAGGATTACGTGGGGCTCCCAGGCTCCTTTATGATTTATAAATCTATTATGCATGTCACATAGAGATTTTCATGACAGAATCGTCAGATGAACTCATTCAAGGTATAATGTTGTAGGAGAAGGGTTGGCAAGGTTGAGGGGGATGCCAAAAGAAAATGCCTAATTTATAGGTAGAGTGTAGGACAGAAATGGATGGGGACTGGAGGCTGGTTAAAAGGACACTGTAGAGGCCAGTGTGAGGAGCAAGGATGTGAACTAGAGGAGGAGGAGACGAGCATGGGGAGGAGAGTTAACAGGACCTACTGACTAGACAAGAGGATCCAGGGAAAGAGGATGAAGCATTGTTAGGAAAGTTTCACAGTATAGTGGCCCACTGATAACCTTAAGAACCTACAAACCTAACAGTTTTAAAACGATGAGCTTGAGGCTCAGAGGGAAAGGCATGTTAAGCTGTCATATCAGGTTAATTGTAATAGATTGAGAAAGGCTTTCAGACGTCCTACCTTCTGCTCCATGCTGTTAATTCTTTAAGCATTGGGACCATGAATTCTGTCTAGCAGTGTGGGTGTTGAGACCACATGAATCAAGGAAGAGGGCTTCTAGAGGCCCGAGGGCTGCTTGCTGTAGAGGAGGCAGAGGAGGGTTCCAGGAATTTCAGAAGGCGCTGTATAGCTCTGCCAGGAAATGTTTAGAGAACTGAGATGCAGCCCCCACTTCTCATTACAACATTTTACTACCATCAACCTCTCAGCAGAACTGCTGCATTAGGTACCTAGTGTTTGATTTGAACTTTGTGTTTATTCTGCATGAAAATGCACCGTGCCCATTGATGTCACTTTGGTGCTGCTGGGACAGAAAGTGGGTATTTTATGTGCTATCTCTTTTCAAGCAAGATGGAAGGGTCTTGTAAAAGTGGTTTCTAAGGAATAACCTAACATTTTAAAGATTTATAGAACAAGCGTCCACTTACCGGTTTATTTAAGTTTTACAAAACATCTCTGCTTCTGCCTTGCCATGTCAGCAAAAGATTCTGACATTTAAATAAATAAAATCTGGTGGGATATAATAAAGTGCAAAAAAAATGATGCATCAAGTTACTACTGAAAGGAATATTGAGGCCTGAGTGATTTCCCTGCTGCTGTCTCCCAAACAGAAGATAGCTTTAATCTTTAGGCTCTGTGTTATTTAAATAAGCTGAGGGATTTGTGAGTTGGGGGATGCTGCCAAATGTATCCACTGAAGATAATGATCCCATTTCAGATCTGCACGTCTATTTTAATGAGAGGAGACAGGTGAGGGTGCAGAACAGAAATGTTCATAGCACCTGACCCTCCTTCTTTCCTTAGGAGTTTCTCAACCCAGTGAAATTGGTGAGATTTTTAAAAATAAATACTATGGAGTATATCATGAGGTAGGATTACTGTGGTGAGACAGGGAGCAGTAATGGCAGTCAGGAAAACCTATGGTTATTAAAAAGTGTTTGCTAAGTCTCTCCTGTGTGTTTAGTGTTGCGGGGGTTTTAGTCAAAACAAATTAGGGTCTCAGCCAACCTCAAAGGGTGTATTTTCTCAGTCTTTATTGATTCCTCTTGGTTTCCTCAGGGCTCCGAACATCCAACACCTTAGGAGCAAACGCCCTTTGAATGAATAGGTTTGGAGTGAGGTTCTGGAAGACACTAACACAAACAACCTTGATAAATTACATGGTAGTGCCTTCATCACTTTCTTCCATCTGGTCCGAGTGGCTGGCCTTTGAAAATTACCCTTATGAAGCTTACATTTTACTGGGGAAGGCAGACAAAACAATACGTAAATGAATGAATGAATGAATGAATGAATGAATGAATGAATGAATGAACAAAACAAAATTATCTCTCGTTCATAGACCAAATTGTCCCAAACTTGCTCATTAAGACTTACTTAGCTATGCATCTTATACCACTGTTCCTGAGCACTTTAATCATTTATTAATTATTCAACCTTCTCGTTGCTTTAGGTGAATGGGAGGCATGAGACAAGTTTGGGATGCAGACTGTTTCTTTTTATTGTCCTTAAGATCTATAATATATGCAATTAGTTAGAAGCCCTGTCCTGTTGGTACTTTTGTTTCAGTGAACCTGAGTTTAAACTTTAAGGCACAGGGTCATTATAGTATCATCTTCAGGAGGCTACTGGTACAGAAAAGAGCATTCTTCATGCAGCCCCAGTATCATCTTTGTACTCTTACATTTGTGTTGAGAAGGGATATATGTCACTTATAAAACCTGGGTATGACTATGCAAGCCACCTTCACATTTGGGATAGAAGATTCTACAAAAGTAAAATTCATAATCTTTGTACATATAAGCCAGACTTACCAGCATGTATTAAATCTGTCTTTATTTTGGATCGTGGCATTTATGGAGATCACTAAGGGGGCAGCTCATTTGAAGTGAGATTCAGAACTCTTACTTATTGATGTTATTCATTTAGCAAACATTTACTTAACTCCTACTGTGTGTACTACGTCACTGGGGAAGACAATTAGGACCCAGTCCTTGTCTTCAAGGACTAAGTACTCTAGTCCAACATGAAACAACTAATGAAAGTGAGCAGGGATAGGCAAGGCAGAGGTAGTGTGCCTTGGAAGAAAAGGGGAAGAAGAAATGGTGGATGTTGACCACGGCTAGTACTAGGTAGGCTCCAGGTTCCCCTGGGATGCTGGTTTTAGAGGCGGAAGGGCAGTTTTGAAGTCTCATTTCAGGAGCGGGGAGGGGCTGTGCATTGATGGTCCCAGTAGGATGGAGAAAGGAGGAGTCAGTGCAGTTGGACCAGGCTCTTTTCTGTCCATCTCATCTCTCCCCAGGGATAGGATGACAAGGACCACCGAAATCAACAGTGACACCAGCTGAGGGACCACAGGCAGTAAACACCTTGCAATAGCTGCCTTAATTTGTATCCTTGCTAGTGTATCTTAACAACATGATGATATTTACCAAATGAATATTTACCAAGCACCAGTCTAAGTGCTTTACCCATGTTATCATGTTTAATCTTCCCAATTTTGTGAGATAGGTGGTATTATTCCCATTTGAAAGGTTGGGAATCTGAGTAATGAAGAGGTCACCCAGCTAGTAAAAGGCAGAGATGATGCAGCAGACATACACGTCCATGGTTGTTTGGCTGTAACATGTTTGCTCTTAACCCCTAAGCAATGGTGCTTTCTTTAATATAGAATGTCCTTCGAAACATCCTGACACCAAAATTCAGCATATTTTCATATTAGAATAGCTTTGTGGTAGATCTCTTTTTCCCTGAATATTTCTTTTCTCTATTTGGCAGAATCTTGTTGGCCTCCTTTAAACATCATTATAAATGATGGCAGTGTTGTTTTAAATAACTGTGCATAGAAAGTAAGGAAGCATATGCACTCTGATCTTTTTAAATTGATTTCATTATTTTGAAAAATTCTGGTTACAACTCACTAAATTGATTTGGTAGTTTGGAGCACCTTTGGGTGTACTCTCAGATACTCTCTACTCCCCTCTCCTCCCTCCCACAAAAAAATAGCATTTCTAACCACAGTGTCTAAGTCATGTACTTCTAAGTTAGAAAATCTATAGGGTAGGGGGAAAATGTAGTTGACCAGATAAATATGCAGGCAGTTGGGACATGTCTAAAGTGAAACTCTGGTTTCCTGACACATATTCATTAAACATACAATCATGTCACAAAAAGAGATTATGGTCAGGTGAATTTATTATTATATGTCCCTCCCGCCCCGAGAATAGTACCCTATAGTTTATGAAGCATGTTCATAATGAAGTTATCTGTTTCATATACTCTTTTTGAAAACAGTATTTTCCCAAGAAGCCTGGAAAAGTTATTTGGTCAGTCCAAGTGAGAAAAAAATTGAACTATTTTGTATTTAGCATTTTAATCTAAAAGTTAGCAGGGACATTTAACAACTGTACTAAATCCAAAAGGTTACTTAGAGACAGAATTCCTCTTTAGATCTAATATGATTGTTGGGTCTTAACAGTTTGGCTTTACAGGAAGACTTAGAAGACCAGCAAAACTGCCCTTTATTTGAGTAAACTCTGCTTGCATTTGTGACTTTTTTAAAAAGGGAAGAAATAAAATTCTTTATAGGCATAATTTATTAAATTAAAATACATTATAGTGTGTTTATGTGGGTGAGGATTAGGAAATTCTTTATAAAATAAACTGTATTTTGGATTGGTCAACTACTACATTGTTCAGAAATGGGAATGGTGATTTGGTGGATGAAGTGGAAGAACAAGACTGTTCTTTCCTGTCAAAAAGGGCCTTTATGCTATGGTCTAAAATCTTTCTGCAAAGCCCTTGGATGTCATTCCACACATCCTGTAGCTCCTACATGCCCAACTCCCAGCTTTTTTTTATGTGGAGCCCCAGGAAAAGGTGATCACTTACCTCTTAGCCTCATGCCCGGTGTTGATAAGAAAGATGGTTTTGGTGATACTAACTGAGTGCCTACTGGAAGTCACATGTTTTGTCTTTTCAATTTCATGGCCTCTCTACTGGTGAGTATTTAAAATGAGAAGCAAGTAAAAGTGTGTCATAGTTTTTTTGTTTGTTTGTTTGTTTTTTAATTAAGAGGACCGAACCAGAGAAATAGGCCCATTTTGTTGAGAGAGGCAGTCCAACACAGTAGCTCAAAGTTGCAGAGCTTGCCTGCAAGCTCAGGCAGATGCTGGTACCAGGAATGCCCTGACGGATACCAAGGCATTTGTGGGAGATAGTACAGGGGCAGGTAATGCTGAATCCCAGCTCCACTTAAGTCCAGTGCACAAGTGATGGCACAAAGCCCTAGTTTTCTTCATCCTTCCACTCTCAGCACTTTACATGTGTTGCCTTCCTCTGATTTGATTCCAAGCTCAGGCCCCACATGGGGGCCTCCCAGCAACATTTCCCTCTCCCTTTCCTGGCTTAAACCAATTAGAGTTGGTTCTGAAACTGGAATTGGAGTTTATCCCACAGAAATTGAAAGTAGGAGCAGGGATATTTCCCAAAGGAAAGTTAGGATACTATTTTACTAAGAAGATTGAGAGGAGGAGGTGACAAAAACAACAAATGTCTGTCCATATGTGAGGGTAGAGCTGAAGTTGCTTGGTTTCTACAGTTAGCATTGGCTCAAAACAGTCAGACCTAAGTTTGCAGGTGAGGCCAGTCCACAACCCAACTCAGAGGCTGAGACAGGCAAAGTAAGTGGAAAGGAGATGGATGGTAGAAAGAAATAATATCTATTGGGTGTCTATTCTGTGCCAGGGTCTTTATGTTTGTGGCCCGATGTAAGCCTTGTCACTCCCATGAAGTGGTATTGGAAGGTTTAAAGGGTTTGGAAATAAGGATAAAGATAAATGTAGAGTCAGGGTCAGCTACTGTAGCCAAGAGCTTTGGGTAATTGCAGGGCCAACTGAGGAAGCAGACCTCTTAAAGGGGAAAATGGGTTATGATTTTCTAAAGAAGAAATTCTTCTGTTTGACCTAGATGTGAACTGAATAATCACTTCTGTTGTTTGGAAAGCCGTAAAGCCAGCCAACCATGCCACAATCCTGATCTCGCAACTCACATATCTTATTTTTCAACAAGGAAAATCCTTTTAAAGAGATAAATGTGAATTCTGTGTGCCATGTATATATTTGTACCACATTTAGTTTCATTAGCTATAATATCACGTAGCTGTGCTTATTTAACTGCTTAGCCCAGATGGTAATGCCTTCTGAAGAAAAATGGTTACACAATGTAATTGAACATGTCCTGTTGACAGAGTTACAACAACCCATTTTCCCAATTAAATATAGGTGATTCAATAAAATGAACATGGAGTCTATTACTCTGCCACCATTTCTAGCTGAAAATGCAAGGAGGAAATGTTCTACAAGGTGAGGAAATGGCACAGTTACGTTGCATGCAGTGGGAGGATAGGTGTAAAGGCAGGCCGCCTCCTCCCGCCTTGGACAAAAGAGGAACTATTTGTTGACACTCAGATTTGGTTGGGAACCAAGGGGAGAACCTTGGCGTCATCAGCTAAGACCTATCTGAAAGTGATGATAGCAGATGTGAACATGAAAACTAGGCAGTACATTTTGGAAAATGATGTAAAAGGATTTGGCTTCTGAATGGAATCGAGTGGTGGTAGAAACAGTTGTGTTGGCTGTCAGCAGATGCGGGTCTTGGGTCTTATGAATGTTGTCAATCACTAGCATAAAAATATGCTGGCCAAATTAGTATATGAGAACAACTATCTGACGAAGCTATCACTGCAAATATTTTTGTATTTATTGAAAAAAAAAATTGCTGAGGCAGGATTGCTTGAGCCCAGGAGTTCAAGACCAGCCTGGGCAACATAGTGAGAATGTATCTCTACAAAAAATTTTAAAATTGGCTGGGTGGGGTGGTGGTGTGCATCTGTGGTCCCAACTACTCGGGAGGCTGAGGTGGGAGGATCGCTTGGGCGTAGGGGTTCAAGGCTGCAATAAGCTGTGACCACACCACTGCACTCCAGCCTGGCAACAGAGCAAGACCCTGTCTCAAAAAAAAATAATAATTACAGGGTTGGCCTTCCTGATCCTGTATATATTGTCTATGAAATTGACAGGTTTGGTGTGGTCTAAGAAAGGAAGTCATACTCTACACTGAAACTTTTCTAGGAAGGGCACTAGAGATGATGTGAGAAAATGTTATTGAGGAAAAGTTTGGAAATGGCACCTTGCCATGTGGTGGGACTTAATGCAGTTGTTATGTGTATATTTTTCTGGTTTTCTTTATGTTTTATGAGTAAAGACTTGCAGTCGTTCTCTCTCTTTGCTTATGGAGAAGTTAAGAATTTTAGAGTCAAAAAGACCTGAAAGCCCACTCTGGCTTACCCTCTCATTTTCCAGAAGAGGAAAGTGAGACCCAGTGAAAACTCACACAACTCAGGAGAGATGAGCCCAGAGTCCAATTGTTCCTTCTCTCATTACTGCATTTTGCCCTTAATCCAGTGCTAAGGGAATTTTGGGGATGAGAGGAGAAAAGTGGGAGGCTGGGAGGAGTGAGGTTTCTTGTCCTCATAGCTAGTCACCCAGAGCAGCTTAAGAAATTATTACAGGCATTGTGGCTCACACCTGTAATCCCAGCTCTTTGAGAGACTGAGGCGGGAGGATTGCTTGAGAACAGGAGTTTGAGGCTGCAGGGATCTGTGATGGCACCCCTTCGAGTGGCAGAGCAAGCCCCTGTCTCTCAAACAAATATAAAAATAAAACTGGAAAAAGAAATTACTTAACATATTTTTCTTATGTAAAAAAGTACAAAGTTTGAAACGCACTCTCCTAAACCATAGGAATTTGTAGCAAGAGTGGTGGGCATATATTATGCCTCCCTCTTCTTCACTCCTGTCCAGTGTGCCCTAGATGTGGGCGTCACAATGGCTACTGTTTACCTAAATGAAATGACAAAAAGTGAAGCTGAACCAAGTCTTCTTATGGAGAATATATTCAGAAGGTAGAGTAAAAAGAAACTTTCGGGTGATTGAGTTTAGACAAGTAGAATCTGGTAACTCCAACCCCATCCCCAATCAGATTCTCAAAATTTAGACTTAGAAATCAGAGTCCAGCATGTTAGTCACTCCTTCTGCAAGCGAATTGCTATTTGACCTTGCGTATTGCATGTGAACAAGTTCAGAGCCATCAGATCCACCTGACAAAGGAGGCAGGAAAAGAGGGCAAGCCTTGTCAAGCTGCTGGGGGAATGAATCCAGTCCGGTGGAGGAAAGCATCCCACCTCTGAGCCCTGCCAGCACCAGCCATCTGTCTGCATCTAACTACACCATGGGCCTCAGCTCTGAAACCCCTCCCTTGGTGACTCAGCAGTCAAACTGTTCATTTTGCACATGTTTTGTGTTTGATTCATTTAGTCACTGAGTCTTCAGTTTCTCTGTCTGCTTTTTGCCCTGCTGATGGGGACCAGCCTCCAGGTCAGCACAGCAGGTTGAGCCTAGAGAGGCAATCACAGCCCCAGGATGAACTTTTTTTTTTTTTGTCCCTGAAAGGGTCCTTTCCAGGAGGCTCCCCAGGGGCTGCTGATGTGCTCTCCCAAGGCTTTCCTGATTGCCTCTCCACCCATCCCCAGGGGGATCTGATGCTGCTGTCCTCTCCCATAGGCCTTTTCTAGGCTTTTTACCCACTTCCAGCCTGTCTCTTAGGGGCCTGATTGGCCCTCTCCACTTCTCCCAAGGCAGCCTCTCTTCACTTGCCTCAGCCAGCTAATCTCTGTCCTGCCAGTTTTGGGGTTTTCCTTACTCCATGCATTTACCTTTCCACACTTGCACATACACACAGCACCTCATGAAAACTCCTAGGAACCTCTCCGTCAACACTGCTTAATACTCCTTACCTAATTTCCCAGTGACCTCTGACTCACAGTTACACAAAGGAAATGGACATACACCTGGAGACCAGCTGACTTGGGCCAAGGTTGGTCATGGCTCTAGGTTTGTTTTACCTTATTGGCTAGAAGACAGTAGAGGCCCAGGCACTGTGTGCTTTATGGATCATCTTTCTGATTTACTTGAACCTGGGATCCATGGTCACTTCTAAGAGATCAAGTCTATTTTACTCTAAGCAGTTTCTTTGAGTAAGGTTGGACATTTATTTCCCTTGACATAAGGTAAACAAGTGTGCCTATGAGTGTGGCAACAATGAGGAGACATTGAATCCTCAAGTCACATTTGCATGCTTGTTGAGGCTTTTAAACGATCTCAGCATCACAGTTCTTGGTAATAACTGTAAAAACATAATCACAGGTGGCACTTGGCATGAAAGGTATGCTTGGTTCTTTTTTTTTTTTTTTTTTTTTTTGAGATGGAGTTTTGTTATTTCGCCCAGACTGGAAAAGCAGTGGCACAATCTTGGCTCACTGCAACCTCCACCTTCCAGGTTCAAGTGATTCTCCTGCCTCAGCCTCCCGAGTAGCTGGGATTACAGGTGCCTATCACTGCGCCTGGCTAATTTTTGTATTTTTAGTAGAGACGGCGTTTCACCATGTTGGCCAGGCTGGTCTCAAACTGCTGACCTCAGGTGATCTGCCCACCTCGGCATCCCAAAGTGCTGGGATTACAGGTATAAGCCACCGCACCCAGCCGCTCAGTTCTTATGTAATGAGGACATCCATAGATTTTTAAATGGAGGTCTTTATGTTTCCAGTTCTGTGTCTTCCCACCTTCAGAAAGCACTACTTTGCTGAATTTGTCTAAAGGGCAGTAGCTTCTAGAATAATCCCAGGAGCGACTCTTCTCAAAGTGCCTATTTATCAGCCTTTTGCATGCGTTTTGGGGGAGCTGGATAGGATGGGAAAAGAAATGAGGAATGTTCTTCGGATATGACATTGTACAGATGTATTCTTCTGAAGAAATTTGTCTTGAGAATAGTACTCCAGACATGGTAGGGGCTCTGGGTATTTAGGCTATGGCAGAAGGTAACTTGTAACATCTTTTCAGAATTTTTTGCAACCTCTGATTCTTTATTTGACGTTTTTCTTAATAAGAGGCACAGCTAGTACAGCCGCATCCTGTAATCCATGGATTTGGATGTTCTGGGCGTAATCATCCCTCAAAATGCAATACAGGTGTGGTTAGTCTAAGCCATCTTACTGCAAAAATTTTTTCTATTCCTCATCCCCTCCTTAGACTCCCTGTTTTTGTAATATGTTGTCACCTGAACCACATTTGTCATAAAATTTATCATTTTCTTTGTATTTCTATTGAGATCTACATAGTCATCAGCATGGGACATCTTTCCAGCTTAAAGCAAAAATACTTGGTACTTAGGTATCTCCTGTAGCCTTGGTGGAGGCATGTGTGGTTAGGCCTTTCTGAATATTGAAAAGAGCTCGCTTATCCCCCAGTTGGATCCGTGGAACTCCTGTTCACAGCCACTGAATTCAGCACTGCCTTGTTTGTGCCTCAATACCACAATGATGGAGAGAAGCTCTCCTTTAGGATTCTTATCTGACTAATTAGACAGCAGGACCCCTTCTACCTTCTAATATATTAGATTTAATAAAATAGGCATATACTTTCTACTCCAGAGAACCAAATGCCTTTCAGCTTGGGAAATTAAAATACAGGGTGTTTGGTTTGTGTGTGGTTTTGCTTGTTTGTTTTGAGACCAAGTCTAGCTTTGTCTCCCAGGCTGGAGTGTGGTAGAATGATTATAGCTCACTGCAACCTTGAACTCCTGGGCTCAAGCAGTCTTCCCACCTCAGCCTCCTTAGCAGCTGGGACTGCAGATGGGCAACACCACATCTGGTTTATTATTTTTTTTAATAGAGACAAGGTCTTGCTTTGTTGCCTAGGCTGGTCTTGAACCCCTGACCTCAAATGATCTTCCCACCTTTGTCTCCCAAAATGCTGAGAGTGCAGGTGTGAGCCACCATGCCCAGCAGAGTGAGTTGTTTTTTAAGATCACACTGTAAGTTTATGTAAGAATCACTTGAATAACTTTTTGTTCCTATTGGGTTAAGCTGGTGGGCTAGATGCTTAGAAGTTGTAGACTTTACCCTCAAGAAGTTTCTGTGCAAGAGACAAATAAGCTATAAGTAAAATTAACCATATTCAGCAGTAAAGAATGATTGTAAACCAACAGTTTACGATGCAACATTTAAGAGAATGGAAAAGAAGGTATTTCTTTTAAAAAAATAATTTATTGAGATGAAATTCACATAATATAAAATTAACAATTTTAAAGTGAACAGTTCAGTAGGATTTAGTATATCCACAGTGTTTTACAACCACAGCTTCTGTCTTGTTCCCAAATATTTTCATCACTCCAGAGTAAAACCGCTTACCCATTAAGTAGTTCTGTACCTATCCCTTCCTCCCCATTGTCCTTAGTCGCTGGTAATCTCTGGTCTGTGATCTCTGATAAATAGATAAATAGATTTATCTATTCTGGAATCACGTGCTATGTGACCTTTTTTGTCTGGCTTCTTTCACTTAGCATAATGTTTTGGAGGTTCAGCCATGTATGTGTGTATAATTACTCCATTCCTTTTTATAGCTGAATAATACTCCAGTATTTGTATATAACATAATTTGCTTATCCATACATTCACTGATGGATGTTTGGGCTGTTTATACCTTTTGGCTATTGTGAACAGTACTGTCGTGAATGTGTGTCACATACACTTGTTTATGTACCTCGTTTTGATTATTTTGCATATGTACCTAGGAGTGGCATTGCAGGGCGATATGATAATTCTACATTTAACTTTTTGAAGATTGCCAAACTATTTTCTAGAGTGACTGAACCATTTCAAATTCCCACCAGCAATATATGAGGGTTCCAGTGACTCCATATCACTTCCACACTTGATATTTTCCCTTTTCTTAAAATAGCCACTCTTATGGGTATGAAGTGGTACCTCGTTTTAATTTTGATTTGCATTTTCTTGACCAATGATGTTAAGCATCTTTTCATGTTTTTTGGCCATTTTTATATATTTTTTAGAGAAATGTCCACTCAGGTTTTTTGCTCATTTTTGAATTTGGTTGTCTTTTTGTCATTGAATTGTAAGCATTCTTTATGTATTCTGGATACTAGACACATATGATTTGCAAATATTTTCACTGTCTAGGTTGTCTTTTCACTTTCTTGATAATTAATGCCTTTTGATGCACAAGGTTTTTAATTTGATGAAGTCTTAGTCTGTTTATTCTGCTGTAACAAAATACTTGACACTAGATAATTTATAAACAAAGGAAATTTATTTCTTATAGTTATGGAGGCTGGGAAGTCCAAAACCAAGATGCCAGTAGATTTGCTGTTGGGTGTGGGGTGCTCACTCTGTTTCAAGATTGCACTTTGTTGCTGTGTCCAAGTGGTGGAAAAGCAAAAATGCCAAACTCTGTGTGATGCCTCTTCTATAAAGGCCTTAGTCCCATTCAAGAGGGAGGAGCGGTCATGACCCAGCTGCCTCCTAAAGGCCTCACCTTTAAAACTATTTATAACTGATGTAAATGACGAGTTGATGGGTGCTGACGAGTTGATGGGTGCTGACGAGTTGATGGGTGCAGCACACCAACATGGCATATGTATACATATGTAACAAACCTGCACGTTGTGCACATGTACCCTAGAACTTAAAGTATAATAAAAAAAAACAAACAAACAAAACTATTGCATTGGAGATTAAATTTCAACATGAATTTTGAGAAACATATTGAGAACATAGCAAAGTCCAGTTTATCTGTTTTTTCTTTTGTTGTTAATGCATTTGATGTCACATCTAGGAATTTATTGCCAAATCCAAGACCATGAAGATTTACCACTTTACTTTCTTCTAAGAGTTTTATATTTTAGTTTTTATATTTAGGCTGTTGATCCACGTTGAATTAATTTTTGTACATGGTATGAGGTAGGGGTCCAATTTCATTCTTTTGTATGTGGATATTCAGTTGTCTCAGCATCATCTGTTGGAGAGATTATTCTTTTCCTGTTAAATAGCTTAGGCGTCTTGTTGAAAATAAGTTTGCCATAGACATATTCGTTTATTTCTCAACTCTCAATTCCATTTCATTGGTCTGTGTGTCTATCCTTATGTCAGAATGACACTGTTTTGATTACTATAGGTTTTTAATTAAGTTTTGAAATCAGGAAGTATAAGTCTTCCAACTTTTTTCTCCTTTTTCAAGATTATTTTGGCGGTTGAGGGTCCATTGCAATTCCATATGAATCTGTGGGTCAGCTTTTCCATTTCTACGAAAAAGTCACTAGAATTTTGATAGAAATTGCGTTGGATCTGTACATTACCTTGGGTAGTATTGACATCTTAACAATACTAAGTCTCCCAACCCGTGAACACAGGGTGTCCATCTATTTATTCAGGTCTTCTAAAATTTCTTTTAGTAATGTTTATTTTACAATTTTCAGCATACAAGTCTTTCACCTTTCTGGTGAAATTGTTTCCTACATATTTCGTTCTTTTTGGATACTAGTGTAATTGAATTATTTTCTTAATTTCCTTTTTAGATTGTTCATTGCTGATGTGTAGAAATACACCTGGTTGAGGATTTTTGCATTGATGTTCATCAGGGATATTGGCCTGAAATTTTCTTTTTTTATTGTGTCTCTACCAGATTTTGGTATCAGGATGATGCTGGCCTTATAACATGAGCTAGGGAGGAGTCCCTTTTTTTCTATTGTTTGTAATAGTTTCAGAAAGAATGGTACCAGCTCCTCTTTGTACCTCTGGTAGAATTCAGCTGTGAATCCATCTGGTCCTGGGTTTTTTTTTGGTTGACAGGCTATTAATTGCTGCCTCAATTTCAGGACTTCTTATTGGTCTATTCAGGGATTTGACTTCTTCCTGGTTTAGTCTTGGGAGTGTGTATGTGTCCAGAATTTATCCATTTCCTCTAGATTTTCTAGTTTATTTATGTAAGGGTATTTATAGTATTCTCTGATGGTAGTTTTTATTACTGTGGGATCAGTGGTGTTGTCCCTTTATCATTTTTTATTGTGTCTATTTGATTCTTCTCTTGCTAGTGGTCTATCCATAATCTTTTCAAAAATCCAGCTCCTGGATTCACTGAGTTTTTTTTTTTTTTTTTTTTTTTTTTTTTTTTGAAGGGTTTTCCTTGTCTCTATCTCCTTCAGTTCTGCTCTGATCTATACTGGCAAACCAAATCCAGCAGCACATCAAAAAGCTTATCCACCACGATCAAGTGGGCTTCATCCCTGAGATGCAAGGCTGGTTCAACATATGCAAATCAATAAACATAATCGATCATGTAAACAGAACCAATGACAAAAACCACATGATTATCTTGATAGATGCAGAAAAGGCCTTTGATAAAATTTGACACCCCTTCATGCTGAAAACTCTCAATAAACTAGGTATTGATATAATGTATCTCGAAATAATAAGAGCTATTTATGACAAACCCACAGCCACTATCTTACTGAATGGGCAAAAGCTGGAAGCATTCCCTTTGAAAACTGGCACAAGACAAGGATGCCCTCTCTCACCACTCCTATTCAACGTAGTATTGGAAGTTCTGGCTAGAACAGTCAGGCAAGAGAAAGAAATAAAGGGTATTCAAATAGGAAGAGAGGAAGTCAAATTGTCTCTGTTTGCAGATGACATGATTATATATTTAGAAAACCCCATTGTCTCAGCCCAAAATCTCCTTAAGCTGATAAGCAACTTCAGCAAAATCCCAGGATACAAAATCAATGTGCAAAAATCAGAAGCATTCCTATACACCAATAAAAGACAGAGAGCCAAATCATGAGTAAACTCCCATTCACGAGTGCTACAAAGATAATAAAATACCTGGGAGTACAATTTACAAGGGATCTGAAGGACCTCTTCAAGGAGAACTACAAACCACTGCTCGAGGAAATAAGAGAGGATACAAACAAATGGAAAACCATTCCATGCTCATGGATAGGAAGAATCAATATCATGAAAATGGCTATACTGCCCAAAGTAATTTATAGATTCAATGCTATCCCCATCAAGCTACCATTGACTTTCTTCACAGAATTTGAAAAAACTACTTTAAATTTCATATGGAACCAAAAAAGAGCCTGTATAGCCAAGACAATCATAAGCCAAAAGAACAAAGCTGGAGGCATCATATTACCTGACTTCAAACTATACTACAAGGCTACAGTAACCACAACAGCATGGTACTGGTCCCAAAACAGGTATAAAGACCAATGGAACAGAACGGAGACCACAGAAATAATGCCACACATCTGCAACCATCTGATCTTTGACAAACCTGACAAAAACAAGCAAAGGGGGAAAAGATTCCCTGTTTAATAAATGGTGTTGGGAAGACTGGCTAGCCATATGCTTACACCTTATACAAAAATTAACTCAAGATGGATTAAAGACTTAAACATAAGACCTAAAACCATAAAAAGCCTAGAAGAAAACCTAGGCAATACCATTCAGGACATAGGCATAGGCAAAGACTTCATGACTAAAACACCAAAAGCAATGGCAACAAAAGCCAAAATTGACAAATGGGATCTAATTAAACTAAAGAGCTTCTGCATAGCAAAAGAAACTATCATTAGAGTGAACAGGCAACCTACAGAAAGGGAAAACATTTTTGCAATTTATCTTTCTGACAGCTAATATCTAGAATCTACAAAGAACTTAAACAAATTTACAAGAAAGAAACAACCCCATCAAAAAGTGGGCGAAGGATATGAATAGACACTTCTCTAAAGAAGACATTTATGCAGCCAACAAACATATGAAAAAAAACTCATCATCACTGGTCATTAGATAAATGCAAATCAAAACCACAATGAGATACCATTTCATGCCATTTAGAATGGCATTCGTTAAAAAGTCAGGAAACAACAGATGCTGGAGAGGATGTGTTGAAATAGGAACACTTTTACACTGTTGGTGGGAGTGTAACTTAGTTCAACCATTGTGGAAGACGTGTGGCGATTCCTCAAGGATCTAGAACCAGAAATAGCATTTGACCCAGCAATCTTATTACTGGGTATACACCTAAAGGATTATAAATCATTCTACTATAAAGACACATGAACACATATGTTTATTGTAGCACTGTTCACAATAGCAAAGACCTGGAACCAACCCAAATGCCCATTAATGATAGACTGGATAAAGAAAATGTGGCACATACACACCACGGAAGCAGCCATAAAAAGGGATGAGTTCATTATCCTTTGCAGAGACATGGATGAAGCTGGAAACCATCATTCTCAGCAAACTAACACAAGAACAGAAAACCAAACACCGCATGTTCTCACTCATCAGTAGGAGTTGAACAATGAAAACACATGGACACAGGGAGGGGAACATCACACACCGGGGCCTGTCGGGGGGTGGGGGGATAGGGGAGGGATAGCATTAGCAGAAATACCTAATGTAGATGATGGATTGATGAGTGCAGCAAACTACCATGGCATGTGTATACCTATGTAACAAACCTGCAGGTTCTGCATATGTATCCCAGCACTTAAAGTATAATAATAATAATAAAAAGAAATACAGCTGATTTTTGTGTGTTGATCTTGCAGTTTTGCTGAATTAATTTTATTAGCTTTGGATTTTCTGTACATAGAATAATGTCTGCAAATAGAGAGGCCATTTCTTTCTTTTTCTTGTCCAGTTGCCCTGGGTAGAACTTCCAGTGCACTGTTGAATAGCTATAGATAAAAGCAGGCGTCTTCTTCTTGGTCATGATCTTAGGAAGAAAAGCTTTGTCTTTTTCCATTGAATACAATGTTAGCTGCAGGTTTTTCATAAATGTTCTTTATCATGTTGAGGCAATTCCCTTCTATTTCTAGTTTTGTGAGTATTTTCAGCATGAATGGGTGCTGAATTTTGTCAAAGGCTTTTCTTGCATCATTTGAGATGGTCCTATGTTAAGTAGAATCTTAAAGAGTAGGATTGATAACAGATACAGAGAAATGCGATTCTGGAGAAGTAAGTAACTTACAGTGGTAGGTGCATGACTAGTATCTGCAGAGATTAGTGCACAGTCTAAGTCACTGTGTAGAGTATTGGGAGCAGAGGACTGAATGCAGTACAGGCAAGGACAGATTCTGAGTAGATCAGGGAGGACTTGACTGAGAGATTGCCTTCATCTTGTCTCCATTCTGGAGATCCTTATGGTTTCTGAGACCAGTCAAACTAGGAATTGTACTCCTTGCTTATTGTTCTCTCCTTCTGTGTCTTCACTTCTCTTCTATTGACTTTCATGTCCCTCTAACAATCTTTCCTTTTTAATTTTTGTAGGAAAGTGTCATGTAAAACAAAGAAAAAATGGAGTTTTTTGGTACTGTGTGATAAATCTTACGATGTTTTTTAAAATTTAGGAGTACACATAAAATTGAGAGGTGAACCAACTTTTTTGTTGGTTTATTTCTAGTTATGTATGAAGACAGACCTGGTAACCAGCCAACAGCTAGTGTCAGGGCTGTAAATTAGACTGGAGGAAAGAATGAACCACACATTTCTAGCTCCTGGGCCAAGGTTCCTGAGATTTTTGCCAGCCCTCTTCTAGACGGCAGCTTGGTACCTCAGCTGTCCTTCTCATCAGGGAGACAGATGGAACCTCTGAGGTTTCCTGTTGAGGCGTCTCAGAATTCAAAGTTGTTATGATGTGTGGGCTTTGAAAATGCCACACTTCAGGGAAGCTGTTTTTGTTTCTCAGGCTTTCTTATATTGAGCATGTGTTCCTTTCTGTCTTTGTGGCATTAAGTTTTGTTATGTGTGTCCCCAAGCCTTTTCCTGAAATCTCAACAGAGGATGGATCTTAGCTCTGTTGGAAGTTACACTCCATTAAGTGTGCTCAAAGATCTGCTTTACTGCACACTCTCTCCTGCCTATTTCTTAGGCCAGCCCCTTTCCTCTCCCTACTCTTGTCTAGTTAGTCCTCTCCTTTAAAAGGCAGCCTTTTCATGGGATTCTGCTCCCCGAAGTAGTGGGCCCTGACTTAAGGGCCAGCCCATCTTTGTCCATGGTCAGGCTTATCAGGGATGTGACTATTTAGCTCTTTAACCAGGAGCCTCTGTCCTTTCTAGAGACCTTCCAGCATACTATTAACCTAAGTGCATAGGCAGAGGAGACCAGGAGCACTTTGTACAAATGTTAATGGCTTTTTCATTAGGGTACTTCATCACAGAATTCCAGCTGTTGGTGTCAGGAGGTGACAGTGAGGCATCTCTTGGATAAGAAGGACGTGGAGATCTATGGAGATCAGAACTGAAAAGATGAATATGATTAGTCATCAGAAAGATGTTTGACTTCTAAGTTTTTTCCAACAGCAGGTATGGCTGCACGGAAAGTGCACACATCCATTGTTGCAAGGCCATTATTATCACCATCATCAAGCGATATTAATGAAGAAGCCAATTGTGCATGACATAGTGCAGGTCTCTGTATGTAGTTATGCAAAACGCTTCCACAGTTAAATTGAGTATGGATATGTAAAGTGATTAACCAAGACTTGACAGCTCACACAATTCGTTAATTGCAGCAAGCATCTCAAGTAAATACATAACTTTTAAGAAAATCCAGAACTAAAAAGTCTTAATTTTTGAAATAAATCGTGATGTTTCACGTTACAAACAGATCTTTCTTTCTAAAGAGATGATTCACAATCTTTTATGCTGGAACATTAAACATAGATTTTACTTTACTTCTTTTTAAAATAATTGTTTTGTTAACAGTTAGGAAAGCCATACGTGCTATTTGTTAAAAAAAATAAAAATAAAATGGAATAATAAAGAAAATGTATCCAAACTATAAAAAGCAAGTCACCAACTTGTCCCAACCGCACCCCCTCCACCCCAACCTCATGTTTCTATTCCCACAGGACAACCATTGCTAGCATTTCTCTCTGTAGCCTTTTCATGTCTTTTGAGAGTACATATGTAGGTGTGTGTTAAATGATGATTTCAGAATTTATATTGATAAATGCCTGTGTTTTCTATTATTTCAATTTGCCCACATGTAGGGTGATTGTTGTTTAGTATGTTCCCTTAGCTTCTGGAATACAAAAGCTGATGCCTCTATACCTTGACTTTGCTGACTGCAGTGGTAGTGAGTTCAGTGCTTACTACTTTTAGCTTTATGTTTTGCACTATTTTTGAATTATATCAATTAGCTATGATAGATACACATTCAGAATCCTTTAATTTTGGGTAAAAATAATTCTTCACTCTGTGCCTACTTAGCTAAGAATATTTTTAACAGGGGCAGAGCTGTGAAACCACCGAGCACCAACACTGCCTCTCTGGCTTTTGCAGGGATGCTTGGGTTTCAGGCTGTAACTCTTAGTTGCATTAGCCTCTGATAACTTTTTTGTTAATTGATAGGTATGTGTATGACTCATCAAGATGCTGGTTGCTCAGTAAGATAAAATTATATTCCCTAACACTACTTCTGCTTTAGAAGCTTACTAACCTGCCTTGGTGTCTTCTGTCTCGGTCTTACTTTGTTTTTGTAGTTTGTGGTTTGTTCTTCAGCTTACTGAACATCTTTCATTGACTGTGGTATTGGCTACTGATTTAAAAATCCTTGAAGACTTAAAACTCAGCAGACACATACAGGGTGGACCCCTGCTTTTTCTCAAGTCTCCCTTCATCTCCAGGAACTGAATTTTTCATGCAGTAATTAAAATTTGTAGGTCAAGTCTCCCATGGCACCGTTTGCTGCTAATATGGGAAAGCAGTGATCAGATTCGCTTATGCTGCTCTTCACTGAGCTGAGACTTAAAGGATGAAGGGTGACATTTTCCCCCATTTTGTAAATTAATGCCATTGATCTGCCTAACAAGAACAAAGTTAGGCTTCAAAATACCAAATGATAAAGAGATTAAGACTTTAAATGGCTTTCCAAAAGGCAACCTCTATTGTAAGGCTCTGAGCTGACTATTGAACTTTCAATTAGAATTTCTAATAGGCTATTGACTTAAATGGATAAAATGTTGCAAGTGATAGCTTTCAAGATGACAAAGATTGCTTCTTACGTTCTGGAATATTACTTTACGTAGCATGTACTGTTCTGGAGGGTGAATAATAATAAACTGCCCTCCCCCTGTAGAGTGTCTTCTGCATCTGTGCTATAGTTTTCTCAAAGGTGAATAAATGCATTTTTTAAAGGCATTTTTGAAATGCTTGCTTTTTCGTGTGTTTGCTGAACACAGGCTTTATGAAATCTTTCATGGCAGGGACGTCCCATTAGCCTTTAGCAGTGTGGCACTATTCTTCTTTTATGAAAAATAGCCCATGTGGTATGTGTTTCTCTGTATGCACACATGTGTGTTCATGCATGTTAGCATGCATGTTCACAATTGGGACACCAGCAGATCTGTTGTCTATCATTGCCATGAGGATCAGTCCCTGAGGCCTTGCTCTCTGCCTCAGTTTACTGTTGTTGGAAGTTATGATTCTTTTCCACAATGGGCTTGCAGTGTAGTGTGACTCAATTTAAGCCTTGTTGTGAAACACTAGCTCTAATACATTTTTAAATACTAATTTTACAAAGACCAGCTACCTCTTCTAGGATAAAGGGTTAATATTATGCTTATGTTACAGTGCATTAAAAACTCTAATTAAAACAGCATTACATTCCCATCTGCCAATCTCCAGTAATCTTCTTTAATTGCAGTAATTAAACTATATTTACATGTTCAGAATACTTGTAATTTAGCAAATTGCACTCTCTGCTCTACATTTAATCAAACAACCAGTTCCAGTATATTTAGTGTGGAAAGAAGTAATTTCAATGTTTTGATTACTATAGCAGATTTGACAGAGTAAGTGCCCCTCTAGTAGAGGGCTTGAAAGGGAAGGCAAACATGAAATATAGTCATGGTTTTGATTGTCATGTGAATGCCTAATTACATGTTGGAGGATTAACTATTAAAGGGTATCATGGTTGCAGTTGATGTTTAGAAACAGCCGGTATTACAGATAGCATAGACTGTCTTTTAGGAGAGTTTCACAAAAGAAACAAAGTTTTCCCTTTAAAGATTGTGAGATCATAGGAAAATTTAGTGAAAAGATTGCCTACATTGTATAATTGTTATTTTGTCTTCTACCTGTGATCCCAAAGCCTGCTACACAAGATAGTTATTTTAGTCTTCCCAATCAAAGCCCAGAAGAAATTCAGTGATCAACAACAGAGAGAAATTGTACTGATGATATCAATTCAGGGATGAGTGTTCCCTCATTTCGGTATCTTTTGTTGTGTCTGGTTTACTCTGGAGAGGACATGTGATTTCCTAGAAAGGACCCATCATTAGAAGTCAGGCTTTTTTTAATTTTACCTTTTGTTGTTGTTGTTGTTTTAAACCGTGACTTTCTACTAGGCTGTTCCACCTAACCCATCTCCGGCCTCATCTCTTTTTTCTTTTTTCTTTTTTTTTTTTTTTTGAGATGGAGTCTCGCTCTGTCACCCAGACTGGAGTGTAGTGGCGCAGTCTCGGCTCACTGCAGGCTCTACCTCCCGGGTTCACGCCATTCTCCCACCTCAGCCTCCCAAGTAGGTGGGACTACAGGCACCCACCACCACGCCTGGCTAATTTTTTTTGTATTTTTAGTAGAGACAGGGTTTCACCGTGTTAGCCAGGATGGTCTCAATCTCCTGACCTCGTGATCCGCCCGTCTCAGCCTCCCAAAGTGCTGGGATTACAGGGGTGAGCCACCATGCCCAGCCTGGCCTCATCTCTTTTTTCTTGGTTTTCTCATTTTAAAAACAAGTAACAATGTTGTGAATATTGATTAGATTCAAAGGAACAATGTCTTAATCGTCTCAAAGCTATTTTTAAAATACTTATTGTTATTATCTCTTTGCACCAGTATGAAAGTTTCTGTTTCTTTATCTATATAAATTTGACTGGGATATTGGGTATTGCCATCAAATCTCTGTTATCCAAAACAACGTGCTAATTTATTCAACACAAATTTAAATAATATTCTCTTTTTCAGTAGCTTCTTTTAAATTATTTGTTGTTAACAGTATTTCTGAGAATTTTTCTTTCTTTCCACTTCTGGGTCATCTATTGCATTAATAAGGATTATGCATTAATGGAAACAAAAAGATAGTCTGGCATACCTATTTAAACCAATGTTAAACCTCGCTTCTTGACCATGTGAAAGAGCGAAGCTACTGAATTGTTAAAATGATACGCAGGAGTGAGGATCCAAGATTTTCTTCATGGTTCAGTTAGTAACTTCCTGTGATATTGAGAGCAACATGTTTGACTGATTGAAGTCTCAGATTGTTTAAGGTGGGGTAGAGAATAGGACCTGGATTTTTTTAGTTCATGAAGAGTCTTAACGTAAAGTAAATATTAGACTTTAGACTGTCATGGGAATAACCATTATTCAGTTCAAATCTACACTCATTTATGTGTTAGATTAGTGAGAATTTAACTTCTGAAAAAAGTTCAAGCAAAATACCGCTGATGTACTGCACTTAAGGAGATTTGAGAGTGCCAGAGATACTTTGAAAGGAAAAGAGATGTAATTTGAAGTGGAGGACAGGGCTAGCCAGGGTTAAAATTCCAGCTCTTTTACCTAGCTGTTTAATCCCAAGCAAATTACCTGATCCTCTGAGGTCTTGTCTGTAAAAATGGGGATAATAATATATACATAGTACTACACTATGAGTTTTTCTCTCCCGTGACTTGTAATCTGTGTCCATGTATAGAGAGAAACACACACACACACACGTGCACGCACACACACACACCATAATAACTTAAGAGCCTTTGGAATAATAAATGATTTGAACATAAATACCAGTACAAATTTTTTAAATAATGCAGCATAAATGTCAAGAGATATATGCATAAGGGATGAGGTATGCCTAGAAGCTGTAATATCTAGAATTTTTGCAAACCTTATTTATAACCATTTGTTTCTGAACCCTAACAATTCTTTTCTGAAACTGTTAACTGAAAGATCTGAAGCTCACTACTTATTTCACACTTTTTGCGTAGAGGTGCTAATGAGCAGCAGAATAACCCCAAAAATCATCCTTAATCCAAACGCCAACAAGTCAAGTTATAGGTAATGAAGAATACACTGGATGGAACATACCTACATGGCAGCTGGCATCTGTGCTTGCCAGAGGTTGCTGGGGAAGGTTGGTTCAGTTATCATTTTTGATCCTCTTTGGAAACTCAGGAGTTAAGGTCAGCATCCTCAGTACAAAGTACTTGAACATGTATGAATCTTTGCCTTCTTGAAAACTTTTTATCTTTGGAATAAGGAACCTGATACAAAGAGAATCTCTAGTATTTCATTCCAACGAGAGAAGTTTTGACATTTACAATTCTGCTAATTTCACACATCATTTCGCAGCATGCAGGATTTTGGCGCCTGCCAAGAGGACTGCAAATTCTTTTTGGAAAAAGTACTTTTTTGGGTGTTGGAAGAGTTTTGAGTTACAGACACATTTCTTTAATAGTGTTCTTGAAATGTCCATGTGGTCTTAATATGTAAATCATATGAAACTCAAAACCCTGTCCTGAACTTACTCTTCCAAGAAAGCTTTATAACAGCCCTCATTCTAATGGTAAGGTTGATTTCCTCTTTTCCAATGTTTATGTATACTGTATAATGTTTACTGTATAATGAGTTTATTGTATAATAAGGGACTCTGATTTATTAGGTCTTCATTATTCTCATTCTGTCAGCTTCCCAATAAATGCTACAACGCTTGGCAGAGACAGGAGTCTCAATCAGGTGATATCATTGCTTTTTAATGAACTGTTCTTACCGGAGTAACAGCATTACATGTGAAATACCTTATCCTGCATTATTAACGGGCCGCAGCATAAAAGGCACAAAGGCACTGAGAAGGTTGCACTGAAAAATGGGGCAGAATTCATTACCAATTCGATGTACTGTTAGCTAACAGTCTTTGATCTGTCATATTTACCCTTCTGAAACAGTGAAAAATCATGGGCGGAGCCGCTGTGAACAATAGCATGTGTAGGCATTTTGTAAATGTTGCCTTAGTTATTTAATGCCCAGTCTGACTGCTGGAATTTAACATGTTGACAACTTTCTCGGATGGGGCATGAAAAAAACTGTGATATTTTACTACCTGAGAAGTTAAGCACTGAGATAGTTAGGACCCAGCTCTCATTAGCTGAATGGTAGATTTTTCTAATTAGTTCTTTCTAGTGCAATTAGCACAAAAAGAGTCTAATCACCTCATGTGAAACCAATCTAATGCTTGGAAAAGAATGCCCTTGGCTTCTCTTTCAGATTGGATCTTAGGATTTTCAGTCTGCCTCCTTAAAGAATAGAATCTGTTAGTGACTCATGATTTGAACCGTGAGGACAGATCTGTAGAAAAGGCAAGAAATGGACAACTTATTGACTTGCAGTGCAAGTTTGGCTGGAGAAAGTGCTTAGAAATATTCATTAATTGGCAGTTATCACTTCAACTATAGGGTCTGGTTTTCTTTATTTCTTTCATTTTGAAATGGGAGACTTGGGCCTGGGACAGCTATCGTTCAGCATGGCTGCCTCTCCGGAGGGCATGAAACATACTGCACATTAGAATCAAATGCATTCGAGGCCTGGGGCCACTGGGCTTTCTTTCTCAGCCTCTGCAGTGCCCAGATTCCCTATCAGTTTTTGCTAATCTGTGTGTTCAGGGCTTTGCCTCTCCTGTCTCTCTCCCTGCCTTGGAGTCATCCATAGGCACCACGTTCATTTTTGAACTGTTCTCTAATTTCTAGTGCCCATCTATCACTTCACATTTCTTAAGTGAGCCAACTCTGGGCATCTCAGTTGATAATGTTCATTTTTAACTGGAAAGGAAGCTATAATGACAGCATCTGGCACATAAAATGTTTCTTCTTTTTGGGAAATCATTTGCTTGCCAGAAGATCGATGAGAAAATGCTGAGTATGTGTGTATTTATTATCAACTACATGGAAAATGGGCATCCTTGCTCACCAGGCTACAGAGGGTGAGAATATTGAATTTCCGTTGTTCATCCCATCACTGCCCAGTAGAACTTCCCGTGATGATGGAAGTGTTCTATACCTACACTGTCCAATACAGGAGGCACTAGTGACATGTGGCTGTCGAGCATTTGAAATGCAGCTAGTGAGACTAAGGAGCTACATTTTAAAATTTCATTTAATTTTAATGAGTTTAAATTTAAATATACCCATGTGGCTAGTGGCTACCATACTGAACAGGGCAGATGTAGATCTCTTCCATCTCCTAACCACTGTACCCCACCTTACACACAGCTGCGTCCTTAACAACAGAGAATACACTGCCCTCCGCAGCCTCTTGCTATCTATTCTCTTCAGCTTTGCCTTAAAAGCAATCAGACATTTTCCAGTGCTATTTGGAGTTCGACACAAGGCATTCCCTTGGCTTATGCTATCTGTAGATCATTCTGTATTTCACCATGCCAGTGTTTTGTTCTAAAGTTGGAAAAGACCTTGTAGTTTTTTAAATAGCCAAAATACAGGTTTGTTTCTAAGAAAAGAGGTGGCCAGAATCAGTCAATTTAAGCTCATTTGTGGAACCTTCCAAATCTCAAACCTGGGGGAGTATTGAACACCTCTCCAAAAAGTCAGATTAAGTATTTGCAAATGGCTTCTACAAACTCCCTCTCTATGATATTTTAATTATAGTTAATTAAATATTCACTTTAATCATCTTAATGATATTTTACAAATATTTTAGCTTTGCTTATGATATTCACTTGCTCTGTCAGAACTCTCCAGTTCACACTGAAAGGGTAAAGTTAACAACCTCGACAGATAGGCCCATCATGCGTGTTATGACCTGTCTGGTTTCCTTCTCCCATGGTTAGAAGGCTCATTTTATTGCTTTGAACTGTGGAATTAATCCTGCTTAAAGGAGAATAGTAATACTGTGGTTTTCTATTCGACAGAATGCATGTTCATTTATTCCACAGACAGCAATTGAAGGCCCATTGTGTGCTAGTAATTGTGGTAGTCCCTGAGAACGCATGTATGGAAAGACACTATCCATCCCACCGGATTGTAACCTCAAGCCACTGGAACATAAACAGTTAAAAGTACTATATGGTAAATCTTCTAGAAGATGTGTGATGGAATGCAAGGGAAGAAAAACTTAAGTGGTGGTTTCAAAACAGGAAGACTTTTAAGATGTAACATGTAAGGGAAATTTTATAGATATAAGGGAATACAAAGGAGACTCTTAAGGGAATTACAGGATTTTGCCAGGGATAAAGAGAAGGTAGGGCATTTGTGAAGGGGATTATGTTTTCCTAATTAACTGTATTCTTGAATGTCTTTGAAGAAAGGAGACTCTCCTTTCTTCATTATGTAAAGCAACAGTGTGTGTTAGAGGAACTGCTGTTAGGAAAGGAATGAGGATATTTGGTGTGTAACTGTGAGTGCTGGGAAATGAAATGAAAGGCAGCCCTACCTCAGGTCCTGGAAGGGCACATAATGGTGTGAGTGTTGCAGCCTATTGAAGCTACATCCTCAATTCTGGAAACTAACAAGAACACCATTAGGGTGAGGCCAGAGATGCACCTAAGGCGCAACATGTAAAGGGGCACTCACTTTGAGGGTCATGCAGGTTCAGGGTCAGTACTGACACAACCCTGAGAATGAGTGTCTCCTAAAATTATGTGCCCTAGACACCTCACTTACCTTACCCTCATCCCTGCCCTGAAACATCCCAACCCTGGGTTTTTGGGCAGTGAATGGGCTTGAAAAGCAAGTAGATAAGAATCTGAACCATGGAAATATGGCAGACATGGAGAATAGAAATTGATGAGACCTATTTGCAAGGTAAAGTCAAGAGGACCCAGGGCAGAAAAAAATACGAGGCACGAGAGAGGGGAGCCTCATTGTCCTGTCACTGAATTCTGCGTTCTTTTCTATTGCCTGATACTGACTTTTCTCCAATTTCTCTTATTCCTCATCTCCTACCGTGTCCTGAACGTCATGCCCAGTTCAAATTCAGCCCTTACCTTTTTGCTAAGTTCCATGCCCTCAACCTTGTTTTAAGAGAAAGCCATGAGAATTGGAGTTTTTAAAATGTCCAACTCGAGATAGATCTGCTTTACTGAGTGGTCTTAACACATTCAGAGAATTGCTTTCTTCTTGGCTCTCAAAATTCAGTGACCTTATTTTAAAAGATGATCAACATGGCTTAGAACCTTTTGAGGATTAGGAGACATTTTAGCAAGTTTATCAAGAATAAGCAAAGATGACATTTGGCTAGCAGTATGTCTCCCCCACCCCATCCTGCAAAACCATTCTTTTTGGAGTGAAGCTTTTCCATTTGACAGGTTTAGAATTACCAATACTGCTTACAACTCCTTCCTTACTCCAAACTCTGGGACGTTTTCAGGAGGGACTCTTTTCTTCAAAGGCATCCAAGAATATAGTTAATTAGGAAAACATGCAAGAAAAGACATCTTGGCTCCTCTGGCCGCCTGTTGTACTCTTCCAGCATATGCTATTACTTGTCTCAGATAAGTAGACAGGTGGCTGTTTGCAAAGCAGGGTCTAATGTGCCTTTGACTCAGAGAAGTTTGGAAACAAAGCCCTCTGTACAATAAGCGTCTCACTGTATGCTGACGTCTTCTGATCTTGCCTATTCCTCATTACCTACAGTCTGAAAGAATTTTGTAGAGAGTGTGGTTTTCTGCAGAAGGCTATTGTAGCATAACTTAGACTTAGCTGGCATTTATTGGACTTAGAATCACAAAATCTCAAGATTGGGTGACTATTGGATGGTTGTCTAATCCAGCTTCCCTCCAGAAAGTCTCCCATACAATTTTTCCCGCAAAATGACCCTCGAGCCATAACTTCCTATGACAGAGTGCTTACTGCCTCTTTGGTCAATGCTGGTGAAACCTCAGTGATACTTATAAGTTAACTTTCATTCCTTCAGCATTCTTCTCTTTAGTGTTAATGTCTTTGATGATGTGTCCCACTTTCCAGCTTTTATATGTGGCCTCTTAAAATCAGCTTACCCAGAGAAACTTCCTGCCTAGCTCCTGATTTATGTAGCTTCTCACCACCATGCCCTTTCTCCCTTCTTACAGGGGCAGTTTCACAATTTTGAAGCTCCTCGGTTCCCTGGAGCCATTGTCCTTTCCAAAACTTGTCACTGTGAAAAGTAGACTATGTTTTAGCCTTTGAACTACGAAATCTGCCTTTCAGTAAGCTTGGCTCCATATTTTGAAGTCTCTAGATCCCCCCTTAGTATCTGTCATGAGACTTATATTACTTCCCAAGACTCTCATGACTTTCTTCAAGCATTCAGTTTTGTCTAAGAAGCCATTCTTTGATCCAGAATGGAGTAAACCTAATTATATCTCCTATTTTGGGGGACTTCAAATCTACTTCAAGCCTGATGATAACCTGTTGGTCAGATGCTCTGCCATTAACTGAATGACACCATCAGCAAGTGTCCAAATAGTTGAGGTCCCATTGTCCTGAATCTGTGGTTTTGTAATCTATGTCAGAAGTCTATTCTTTTTTTTCCACCTGACTGGCATCTGGTATATTCTCAAAAGGATATCACTTTTCTTCTTATCCAGGTACATGCCAGTGTGCGTCATCTCTCATGCTCATGGATCTCCGTGCAAATTGATCTGCTTTTCCAAAAGCTATTTACTAAGCATTAGTATGTGTCTGGTACTATGTCAAGTGGTATAGCTACGATGGTGAGCAATGGAAATCTACGTGTTTTTTGACATATGACACTGCTTTTCCACCATACCTTTCTAACCTTAAATCCTATCCCATGAGCCTGGGTGATACTCAGGAGATTATTTTTACCACCTCTCTAAAAATCTCTGCTTATTTTATAACTGGTGACACATAGACATCTAAAGAGATGAGGACCTCACACAGGGATTGGCCATGAGAGGAGCTTTCAGTGCTGTGATCTGAGGCCGGTCTGATTTCTGACACCCTCTTAAAGGCTTTCAAGTATAGGCCACTGGGTTCCACATCCCATACTGCTTACCTCCATTGTGGCTAGTTTCTCATTTGCGGAGGAGGTTAGACGTGTTACTCTCTTCCCCTCCACATTCAGTGTAAATTTCTCTTAATCAGGTCAGCTCGCCTCCCCAGGCAAGCAAACACATTTCTCGCTGTCTTCCTGAGCTACCCCAGGGAAAGTCTGCATTATTTTAGTACCATAGACACAGTCTAGAAATCTGATTCCTATGGGTTGACACCATCCTGATGACAAACCCTTCACCTACCACATCATCTTATTTTTATAATCACCGAACTTTGTTAGGATGAAAAACTAGAGCACTCACCAGGCACCCAACTCTGCACCAGGCTCCATGGTCCCCAAATGAAGCTTCCTAGATCTCTTGTGTCCAAGCCATTCCCCTCACGTGAAACAACATGAATAGGTAGAGATAAGTGACTTTCTGACTCAGAACAGACAGTAGCCCAGGAAGACCACATGCCTCCCTCCTGGCCACATGAACTACATGAAGCAGTCTCCTTCTGTTCAGCCAAGAGTCCATGCCATCTCAGTGCTTGTTTTCCTTCCTGTCCCTTTATCTGGCTCTGTGCAGATAGAGCAGCCTGTGTCTTCTCCTTCCAGCCACACGGAGTGCCGGTAACCTCTCACAGGATGTTGCCGTGTGCCTCCATTTACACTGCCTCTTCTTCCTGGATGCTTTCCTCTGTCCCCTGCAATCACATGAAACTTACTTCTTGTGTTACTGCTTAATGACAGCTTAACTTCCGTCTCCCCACCCCCTCCTGCTCAATTCTAGGTTCGAGTATGTGCCTTCACTAAGTCCTCCCATAATGCCTAAGCAGGTCTCTATCGCAGTCCACACATTGTTTCCTATGTGTGTCTGTTTCTTCCATTAGACTATCATTTCCTTGAGGACTGGTCTTGTGCCTCACTCATCTTTGTGAGTACAGTGCCATGCATATAGTAGATGCTACTTAATAAAGGTGGGCATGTATGGGTGAATATTCCCAGTGTTTCAGGATGTTTTTTCTTTCTCCTCTGGCTTTTCTGTTCTCTGCTCACCTGGAATGAGAGTGGATGAAATAATACAGACAGGAAACCAGGAAGCAGAAGAGAATCCCAGCCACCTACCTACACTTCCCCCTCTTAGATGCCCTGCAACAGAGATCTGTCCTCGGGACTCCACCTCATCTTTGCCAGCAGTGTGCAGCTGGCTTCCTAAAATCCACCCAGAATAGGGGTTAGCTTGTCAGAAAAATACAAATGGGATATCTTCTGCAGGGCTTTGCACAGTCCCCTCAGCTCCCACACTTCTGTGTCAGGGAGGGGATGCAGGGACACATATCCTTCCACCCTCTGGGAGTCATGTAGTCTGTGGCTCCAGGAGATGACACCCTGGCCTAGAGGACTGTACCCTTAAACCACTCTCTGCTTTGCTGGCTTATGTCATCCTCCTGCTCCTTTGGGTAGAAGTTCTTATCAACAAATTGTCACCAGTAATAGGCTTGAGTAGGCACTAAATATGAAACATGAATAATGACATGAGCCAGCAGAGCAGAGAGTGGTTTAAGAGTGGTTTAAGGGTGAAAGGGAAGGGAAATGAAAACCTTGGAGGATTTCAGATTCACTCACTCTTCTTTACCTTATAGCCTGTGCTGCAAAGGCAGAGTAAAGAAACTTCTGTTCTGCCTCCTTGCATCCCCACCACAATAGGCTGTAAGCAGGAGCTACCCCATGTTTTAATATAAAGAAACTGAGGCCCCAAAAGTTAAAAATAACTTTATAGTACCAGCTAGCCATTGGAAAAATAAGATTATACATTCAGATTTGTCCAATTGCTTCCCCATTTAAATGAGACCACAGATTAAAATTATTATTTTCAATTAAGAATAAATACATAAAAGAAATGTCTGAAAAGAGGATCTGATATGTGTCTAACTACCTTTAAATCTCCTTGAGATAAATTATCAGATGTTGTTTCTACTGAGCCACCCCCATCACCAGTTTCTCACAATTCAGTGCTCAGCAGGCAGCGACTGCTTAAGAATTCCAGCTCAGTGGTAGTGAACTACTGAGATTTCATCACAGAGCACGGTGAACCCTTTTCTAGGGTCTAAATATGTGCTCTATATTTGTCGTGAAGGGCCAAAGAAATGAAGAAAATAAAGAATAGTGTTAGTCTTAAGAACTTTTTAAAATAACAACAATGACTGAGTTACTAAGGTCAAGAACTATTCTAATGCTTTTATACTCATCTCATCTAACTGCTCCAAACCCCATATGAAGTAGATACTACTACCATCATGACCCATTTTACAGATGAACAAACTGAGTCTTGAAGAGGCTAAGTAACTTGCCAAAGCACATCCCAGACTTATAGGCAGTCTGGCTCAGAGACCTCTGCTCACAGACACTTCTCTTCCTGGGTCTAATTCAAGAGGGGTGACGTGCGAGTTAGAGCAGCCTGTGGGCTTAGTGATTCTGCTGCTTGGTGCACAGCAAGACAGACCATAATCAGCACTTGGATAATAGAATTTTTATAAGTGATTAAAGTAAAAGCCAGGATTTAGAGATTGAGAGTTGATTGTTAAAGGATAAATGATATTTGGAACATCTTACTGGATTTGATTAAAGTGAAATTCAAAAACCATCACAGAGATGATTATGTACCAGTGGTACTTGAAGGACTTTTTTTGTGGCTTAAGTCATTCGCACTCCAATGCTTGAAATCTCTGTGCTCAAAACCAGAATGTAATTGATCCTTAGAAAATCAGAGGTTAGCGCCTTCTTTGGCAAGCTACTTCTGAGCTTTGTTATGCTGTAACATAATCATCCTTTGAAGACTGAGATCTGGTTTTCCGGGTTTTTTTGTTGTTGTTGTTGTTTTTTTTTTCTTCACATGGTGCCTGGTATCTTCTCTTGAACATAATAGATACTTTGACATGAGTGGACAAACCGAAGTCATTTTATATTGCTTTAGGGGCTCTGAATTTAAGAGAGTTGATTTCTGAAGGAAACATAATAGCAATGATTGCTTAAACACAAAAATCTCATTTCTCTTCTTAATCAGCTGGACGTCAATATCCAGGTTCCAGTCCAAGTGTCACACTGTGCCTCTATAAAGTTAATCTTTTCTGGAAGGGAAACCAAATATGAAAGAGTATCAAGAACTGAGACAGAGTGTTGGAACACCCTGCATGTCCTCTGTTGGCCACTACAAAAGGTTAAACAACAGGAGGGGCTGGATTAGGGTCTGTGTTTGGAAGTGCATTTGAGGCAAGCTTGACAGTTAAGCTCATGGCCAGTACTACATGCCACAGCAAGAGGACAATAGGAGATTTAAAAGTGTGAGCAGGCTGTGGCCAAATGCTGGAATTCATGGGCTAAGTAGATGAAGAGTTGGATGGAGTTAACTAGTAAACAAGTTTCATCGTCCTTAAAGAGACCTATTTTTTTTTTTATGGTATGAATTTAAGATGTACAACATAATGTTTTGATTTCGTACAATTAGTAAAATAGTGATAGTTTGATATTTCATATATATACCAAAATGATTAATCTGGGTATATTATTTCCTTCTCATGCTGCTAATAAAGAAATACCCAAGACTGGGTAATTTATAAAGAAAAAGAGGTTTAATGGACTGAGTTGCACATGGCTGGCGAGGCCTCACAATCATGGCAGAAGGCAAAGGAGGAGCAAAAGTATGTCTTACATGGTGGCAGGCAGGGGACGTTGTGCAGGGGAACCCCCCTTTATAAAACCATCAGCTCTCCTGAGACTTATTCACTGTCATAAGAACAGCACAGGAAAAACCCACCCTCATGATTCAGTTACCTCCCATCAGGTCCCTCCCATGACACATGGGGATTATGGAAGCTACAGTTCAGGATGAAATTTGGGTGGGGACCCAGCCAAACCATATCAACAGGGAAGCAATTTAATGTATCTGTCACCTTCCGTATTTACCCTTTGTATGTGGTAAGAACACCTAACATCTACTCTCCTGGCAAATTATCAGTCTACAATATTATTAACTAGAGTCCTCCTGCTGTACATTAGATCTCTAAATTTAGCTGCAAGTTTCTACTCTTTGACCTATATCTGCCCATTTCCTCCTCCTCCCTACCCCTGGTAACCGCCATTGTGCTTTTTGTTTCTATGTCTTTGACTGTTGTTTTTTAGATGCCGTATATAACTGAGATCATGCAGTACTTTTCTTTCTGGATCTGGCTTATTTCACTTATCATTGTGTTCTCCATGTTGTTGCAAATGACAGGATTTCCTTCTTTTTTTTTTTTTTTTTTTTTTTTTTTAGATGGAGTCCTGTTCTGTTGCCCAGGCTGGAGGGCAGTGGCACAGTCTCGGCTCACTGCAGCCTGCACCTTCCAGGCTCAAGTGATTCTCCTGCCTCAGCCTCCCGAATAGCTGGGATTACAGGCACACGCCACCATGCCCGGCTAATTTTTGTATTTTAGTAGAGATGGGGTTTCACCATGTAGGCCAGGCTGGTCTCAAACTCCTGACCTCTGGTGATCCACCTGCCTCGGCCTCCCAAGGTGCTGGGATTATAGGCATGAGGCACCACGCCCGGCTGATTTCCTTCTTTTTTAAGGAGATGTATATGTGTGTGCACACACTACAGCACATTATCACATTTCCTTTATCCATTCATCCATTGATGGACACTTAAGTTGATTTCCTATCTCGGTTATTGTGAATAGTGCTGCAGTGAACATGGGGGTGCAGATATCTCTTCAAGATGTAAATTTCATTTTCTTTGGAGGAATTGCTGTATTATATGGTATTCTATTTTTAAATTTTGGTGGGGCCTTCATACTGGTTTTCATAATAGCTATACCAACTTACGTTCCTCCTAACAGTATACAAGGTACCTTTTTCTCCACAACCTTACCAGATAAGTGTTGACTTTTTTTTCTTTCATTTTGTTTTTGTTTGTTTGTTTGTTTTTTGGTACGAAATCTCGCTCTGTCACCCAGGCTGGCGTGCAGTGGCATGATCTCAGCTCACTGCAACCTCCGCCTCCCAGGTTCAAGTGATTCTTGTGCCTCTGCCTCCCACGTAACTGGGATTACAGGTGCCTGCTACCACACCCGTCTAATTTTTGTATTTTTAGTAGAGACAGGGGTTTCACCATGTTGGCCAGGCTGGTCTCGAACTCCTGACCTCAGGTGATCCACCTGTCTCGGCCTCCCAAATGCTGGGATTACAGGCATGAGCTACTGGGCCCAGCCTTGACCATTATTTTTAATAGCTAACAATTACTGAGCATTTACCATTTGTATGAGTCTAAGCACTTTATAAATATTTAATCTTCATAATAATCTGTGACATAGATACTACTGTTAATCCCATCACACGTACTAAAAAACTGAGGCACAAGGAGTTTAAAGAACTTGCTCAAAGTGTCACAATTAGTAAGTTGTGAAGCCAGCCAGAACACATGCTCTTAACCCCTGCACTGTTCTGCCAACTCTTTGAAGTGGTTTGTTTCAGTTGTCAGGTTTTGTTTGCTATCTCTGAAAATCCTTACTCTTAACAGTGTCAGCCAGACACCTACATTGATCACATGGCCTAACTTGCCTCTCTCAGCACAGTGGCTTTTTAATCTTTGGCTGCAATCCTTTTTTTCCTAGACTGTAAACTCCCTGAGGGTAGAAAGTCTGTCCCATTCATTGTGCCCATTTTAGTGAATGTTGAAAGGGAGCCTCGGGAGGGATTATCTAGATGCCTGTGGATCTAGATTATTCATCATCCACTGGGATCTTTATTGGTGTTCCTTGTCCCCAAGGAGGGAGTCGGCAACAACAGAAGGCAGCAGAGATCTCAACAGTGTTCATCAAACACATGTTGAGTGCCTACGTTGTTCTTGGCCTGCACCTATGAGATAAACAGAACAGACATTATCTTCTGTGCCTTCTCAGAACTTAAGGTACAGCAAAGAAACAAACGAGATAAGCGCAAGTGTGATACATGCTGTTAAAAAAAAGCGAAGAGGCTGAGGTAGAGAATAATGGAGGTAGGGTTGGGTAGGACCTACTTTAGGTAGGTAGGCATGGGAAATTCCTCCTTGAAGAAGTGACATTCTAAGCGAAGATTTGACCAACCAGAATGGCATAGCTGAGAATGAGAAGACTGCTGGGGAAGCTCTTGTTGGCAAAGAAAACAGCATATGCACAAGCCCTGAGGTTGGAAAAGCTTTGTTTAATCTGTTTAATAGTGAAATTCAGTGACACTCATTAGTTACCTCTTCACACATTCCTGCCAAACACTTGTCCCTGAGTCTGTTCTTTTTTATTAGTGGTTCCTAATCCAGTTTTCAAAGCTGCTCAATATTCGTAGAGCTTTTGACCAATTGCTCTGGAAACAGAGGCAGTTCCACCGTAGCCAACAGAGTTTGGAACGTAAATTGTCTGTTTATATCCCCATTTGTATCTTAAGCTTAGCTTGCATAGGACTCAGCAAAGCAATATGTCAAATTCCTTATATTTGTTATATCTCTTTTTTCACTGACTCAAAGCATGAAAAATTTGAAATTAATAAAATAATTTTTTAGATGATCAGAGATTCTTTTTTCTAAAATTTTCTAAATACTATGGTTGTGTCCCTTAACCACAGGCGTGGTGGTTTCACTGCATTTTACTCAAGAGAAGCTTGCTTACAAATATCACACAGGAGAGGTACCTTCCTAGCCTCCTGCAGGAGGGTGGCTGACCCGAGGAACCTCCAAGCAAGCAGGACATACGCCAAGTATCCTATGTGTGGACAGTGTCTAACTTGATCCGATCTTTCTCCTTCCCCATGTTTTAGTTAAGTCCCCTGAAAGCTCCCATTACCCACCATTCATAAAGGGTCTGTAAATTATTTAAGAGACGGAAACACAGCCTTTATCCCATCGGATTTTTCCTCTCAATCACTTGAGTCTTTTCTCTGAGCACACACACATGGCCCAGACTCACTGTCAGGGGAGATGTAATGCTAGCATCTGGTGTTAATATCTATTGTTGACATTTTGGGAATGAGAACATGAGCTATTAGGGAAGATGTTTGCTTGTACCTAATTAATGTCCCGTTGTATCCTCTCTTGTTGTCAACTCTGCCTCGCCATCCTGCCTTGGCATTTTCTTTTACTGGCTAACTTTAAAAGTTAATTATTTCTCTGTTGAATGTTAAATGCCACCGGTTTTTAATGCCGTTCCTTGGTGTGAGTTATTAGTTATCAAAAATCAAAATGATCTGTGCAATTATCAGCTCTTTACCTAAAGCCACTGTTCTTGCTAATCACATAAAGTGTGATGTCTGGCAACATGGATCTTTCTAGCAGATGTAAGTTTCTCACTCAGTACATTCCTGTCCCTGTCTAGCTTTCCTTGTGTAGAGCAGATACAAAGTCCTGGTACATCATCTAATGGAAACAATTACTGACAGGGCCAAGTCTTCAAGGCCCATTTTGCTTGAATCTCAAATCACTATTAAAATTCATTTGGCAACTCCAGTAAGTACAGAGAGTAATGAGGAACCTCAAACAGAATATTTCCTAATAGCTTTCATAAAACATGTCTTGGTAGAAGATCACAGCTCTTTCTTTACTTGAGATTGGTTTATAAAAATAATAGTACAAGTTCCAACTAACAGTTACTAAGTGCATACTCTGTGCCAGGCTTTGTCATTCACTTTTGGCATGGATTATCTTAATCCTCTCAACAATCCGGTGAGGTAAAGTCTTATTATTATTCCCAACTTAAAGATGAGTAATTTGAAGACTAAAAACTTGAGTAATTAATGTACCATCACATGGCTGGTAAGTCGTGGGCCAGGATCCCCAGCCAGCAGTCACTGCAGAGCTGCACCGTCCCAGGCAGTGACTGTGACTCACACGTGGCTACTGAGCACTTGAAATGGGGTGAGTCCAAATGAGATGGGCCGTAAGTGTAAAACATACGCCCTGTTCGTGAGTCCAAATGAGATGGGCCGTAAGTGTAAAACATACGCCCTGTTCCTAAGCCTTAGTCAATAAAATAGTGTAAAATGTCTCATTAAGAATGTGTTCATACCAATTACATGTTGAAGTGATAATATTTTGGATGCATTGAGTTACAGGAAATATATTATTAAAATTTACTTTTTGTTTCTTTTTCACTTCTTTAATGTGGCTACTAGAAAATTTTAAATTTCCTGTACTGCTTGCCTTATATTTCTGTTAGAAAGGGCTGCTATATATATATGTGTGTGTGTGTGTGTGTGTGTGTGTGTGTGTGTGTGTGTGTGTACACACGGAGAGATTGATTTCTGGAGTTTTTTTCTTGTCTGGCGAGTTTCTGATCCTAAACTATTGAGGAATAGGCACAAATTTCTGACCCTTCCTCCCCTTTCTGGTTGTTTCACTTCCAGAAATCCAACAGAAAGTACAAATTTTTACATCTGAGTCTCTACCAAGAGCCCATCTGTTGGCTCTTCTCAAGTATGGAAAGATAAAACACTGACATGCCAGGCATTAACGAGATCAAAAACAGGGTTAATGACAGAAATGTGGCTGCTGTTAAAGTGTCTCCAGAGGATAATCGGGGAGGACTTTTTGTTCTCCTTACAGCGACCCCCTCAAATGTCTTCAGAGAGTGCCTCTCAGTTCCAGTTCCTGAGGTCCTCCTCTGCCTTCCCTTCCAATCCCTGTCCACCACTTTCCTGGTCCACCTCCCTCTCTCTCTCCTGGACGCCCATCTCTTGGGTGTCTGTGCAGCGGAGGCGGCCCCTCTGTTAAGCACTTCTGACACGAGGCAGGTCTTTTTTCCCTGCCAGTGAGAGCAGAGTGTATAATGGTGTTGCCTTCCACCCGGGATCTTTGAGAAGCTTTATGGCTCTAGCAGGCATGGGGGAACCAATCACAGGCACTGCAGCTGATATATGACACTAATATAGGGTTCACTTTTATTCTCAACCTAAAAAAAGATAGATTGTTCCAAGTTTAGACAGGCTGTAAAATCATGTGCTTCTGGAACCATGCTGCCTTACCCCCGGGACCACTGTAATTGCTTTACATCTGTACAAAGGTTCCTTGTAATCGGGCTTTCTGCCTTCATTTGTCTTCTTTTCAGCCTCTTAGTAAAGACCTTAATTGGTCTTAGTGGGGCTTTTTTCAGTTAGTGCAACTGTACCTTTAGGGCTGAACAAGTACCAGACACTACCTGCGGGGAGAAGTGGGGAGATGGGAAAGACATCAATACTCCTTTACCTTTAACAGTTTAATTAATGTGTTCAGAACAAGGAGCGGTTTGAAGAAATTTTGGCTCCTCTGGGACCCTGCTACAGATCAGACATAACTAGGGTTAGGTGGAATTTTCTAGATTTCTTTCCTGCTTCAGTCTCTGTGAACACTCATTAGCCTCATAATTGTCTCACAGTAAACTGCTGTATCAAGTTTCAGTCTGTCTCTTTGGAGGATCAAGTTGCTTTACATCAATAGACTGAAGTACTAGGGGATGTGTGTGAAGGGAAGTAGCCTCTAATTTCTGTTTCTTAGCTACTAATTATTTAATAATACATTTTATTGCCTATTAAAATGTGGCATAACTTGCTTGTCAGCAAAACTAGATGGAACCTAATCATTTGAGGAGAAGGATAATTGGCACTTGTACAGATGGCTTTTATTGCCAGTCGGGTTTGTTATTGCAGATAGAATTCCTTGCCAGGTTTCTTGGTTCTGTTTGTGGGCTGGTCAGTGTTGTGAGGGGGTTACTTACTGTATTACAACCCAGGCGGTTAAATGTGGTATTATTGCAAATGCAGTGTGTACTCAGTTATAGATCATAAAGGCTTCTGCTGTGTAGGTACTTTTTTCCTTCTCCTCCCCTCTTCTCCCCACCCCTGGTTTTAAAGGACCCTAGTGAGTTTTGTACCACACTGAAAATTACCTTATGTGCTGGAAAATGCATCAGTGGAGACTTTGTTTAAACAAAGGGCGTTTTTATGATGGATAGAAGTGGCCAAAACTTCTGGATTTCCATCTAGTAAAAATTTGTGTAGGAAAATTGGACCAGTCCCAGTTCCTTAGTAGAATTTCACGAAGGTTTTCCTGTTGCTTCAAAATGACCCCTTGAGGAATGTTGTATAAATTCCAGAAAATTGCTCCCAGTGTTTCCTGGAGCACATTAAAAAATAAAGGAGACACATTGTGTGTGGGATAGTTTGGTAGCAGAATTAGTTCACTGGGTAGAACAGAGGGGATCCCAGGTAGTTGGGCTCTAAGTGGGAAGCGTTGGCCAACATTTGTAACTGGTGGCAGATTTGGCAGGCACTTGGGTAAGGAACATTTTGGTGGTATTGAAGTAGGCAGGAACAAACCGCACAGGGGAGGAATGCTTCACACCGCCAGGCTTTGTGGCCCAGAGCCTAGCATTCTCATCCCCAGGTGCCCGGCTCCTCTGCCTTCCCAAGGTGCTTAAGCTTGCTTTCTACTCAGATATGGCCCAGTTTCACTGGCAGCCGCCTCCCTTATTTGTTGAAAGTATGGCTTATGTTCTGACCCAAGAGAGCCATTTAAAACCTATAATGATGTACATCTTTGTACGTTTTCTGGGTCCCATCTTCCCATCTATTACTACTTTGTAATTTTTCTTATGTCTCATAGTTGAACTCCTGAGGTCTCATTGTGCCAGAACAACATGTCTCCATCTGTCTGGCAACTCTCTTGGCAACTGCATTCCTCTTCCCTTGAAAGAGGTGCACACTCTTGACCCTTCCCTTCCAAAAGCCTCAGTGAAGACCTATGTGTTTTACCTGTAAACGCACACAGTCTTTTTAAGTGTTGAAGGAGATGTCTAGGCTTGATACTTTAGAAAATCAATATGAAGTAAGCTTGATGTCGGTAGCTTTGTTTCTTAGGGGATGAACTTGGGAATTACTGCAATTTAACACTTATAATAAATGTGTTAAAATAGGGAAGAAAGCCAATTCTGAGGTTTTGTATGTTATATGAAGGGTGCGTGTTATGCATCGTCATTAAATTTTCTTGAGCAAAAGCTACTAGCAAGTGGAAACCAATTTAAAAGGTGTATATTGGAACCGGAACATGTAGCCAGAAACTGGTTTGGGAGGTGCAAATCCTTTAAACCACTGAGAGCATGGAGGTTGGTGATGACCTAGAATATCTGTAACCTTAGTGGTCACAGTCCATAGCCCACTCTGGATGATGTGGGCTGTGGATGAGCAGGTGGGTGGGTATGTGTTGGGGACATGATTTTGGACAAGGTTACATCTTTTGATTTATTTGTTTCCTGTAGTTGACTCTTCTGAGTTTATTTGGAAATCACCAGTTACGCCAATAGTATTTTCTTATCAGCCCTCACCCTGGTAACTTTTCTCTTGTTGGTCTAGATGGACAGACCCAAATGGAGGGAAAGAGTTTTAACAGTATGCCATTCTTTATTAAATGAAGCACCATTAAAACCACTTCCATCCCTAAGTTTCCTTTTTCCAGGCCCACACCTCACATTTGCAAGGCAAGCATACACATGGAGGCTCAGTTTACTTCTCTTCACTTCTCTTTGCAGGACCGTGAGGAGCTTTGCTCCTCACCTCACTCACCCCACACATCCAAGCTCCACCCATACTTTTTGCCCTCACCAGCCCAGTAAACAACTGCCTGTTGACCACCCTCAGGTCTATAGGTGTGTGCACAACAGCATGGTCTGCCCTTGAGAGGATGGCTTCCAGGATAGAAACCTGCCTATGCAGGTCCTAGAAGGAGCTTAGGCCATCTAGGGAGAGGAGTCCTGTGTCCTTGGTGTGCACCACATGGTCCTAAAGGGGAATGTGCCAGCTAGGTGGGCCCATCCCCACATCTTCATGGATTCTTGCCCCATGTGGAAGGACACAGCTGGAGGGGCCAAAAAGGATCCCCTTATGCATGGTCTCAAGGCAGGGGCTGGATCTAACCTGTATTGCCTCTGCCTTTTCATTTCATTCTTCATAACCTCACACTTCATGTCCTGCAAAAATAAAATGAAGTAAAATTGATCCAGCTCTCCTTCAGAAAAGCTAAATGATGAGCTAGTTAACTCATCAGTGTCTGCGGACACAAGATGTGAAGGCTTAGTCTTTAGATTCAATACTTGAAAGTCAACTGGGGTCTTGTGCAAAAGATGTGATGCATTTTGTATAATAAATCTGTTTTTTCCATTAGCATTTAAAGTATAGCATACTGCTAACCAGACACAAGGAATGCTCTGCTATACAGTGAAAGAACCATGTAAGGAAAATTGCAGCTGAAGGACCAAATTAGGAATGTTTTCAATTTCAAGAGTCCAGAGAAGAAACAAAGCATTATATTGACATAGTTTGAACAAAGTAAAGGACTTTGAAGCTTGCTAACATTTTTAAATACACCTTTGTTAAACCTCTTTGAAGAATGACAATAATTGCATTTTTGTTGATAGTATGTCTAATGTCCAAAGGGTTGCTGTAATTTACTGTCCCTTCAAATTTGAATATGGTTCGTAGGCTTCTGTCTTAGTCCCTGTCATGTTGCCATAACAGAATACCTGACACTAGGTAATTTATAAAGAAAAGAGGTTATTTAATACAAGGTTCTGCAGGCTAGGAAGTTCAAGGGGCATGGCACTGGCATCTGCTTGGTTTCTGCTGAGGGCCACATGCTGGTCAAAACATGGCAGAGAAGGTCAAAGGGGAAATAGACACTTGTGAAGAAATGAAACCCAAGGGGCGCCCTTGCTTTATCTCAACCTGCTCTTAAGGGATCTAATCCAGTCCCTGGAGAGTGAGAATAAGGAGAGTGTTAATCTATTCTTGAGGGATCTGCTTCCAGGACCCAAAAACCTCCCATTAGACCCCATCTCCCAACACTGTCACACTGGGGATTAAATTTCCACATGAGTTTTGGTGGAGACAAACCACATCCAAAACGCAGCAGTTTCTAAAATGAAGTTAAGGGGACACAAACTGTATCCAGAAGCCAATGTAGTATGTTTTCTCTATTGTGCTGCTACCCAAATTTTAACAATGAGAATTCTGACTTTGATGTGGCAGTGATAGTCCTTAAAGTATTTGAAGGTCTTTGTCAGTTGCCACTTACTTTTGTGTAGGGGGAGCACATGCTTTTATGATTTTGATCTTCTTTCAAAAATATGTAGGTTAATTATTCTGTCATCTTTATCTGACAGACAATGGTTAATATTGTTTATTGTGTAAATGAGACGCTTTCAAAGAATGCTAATATTGGCTTTGAAAGGAGAAAATAAGCAAGTATCTTTAAAAAAAAAAAAAAAAAAAAAGTCTCACTCTGTCACCCAGGCTGGAGTGCAGTGGTGCAATCCTAACTCACTACAGCCTCAACCTACTGGGCTCAGGCAGTCCTCTCACTTCAGCCTCCTGAGTAGCTGGGACTATGTGCATCCACCATGCCCAGCTAAGTTTTAAAATTTTTTTCTAGAGATGGGGATCTCATTGGGATATAGAAACCCCTAGTATTGTCCAGGCTGGTCTCAAACTCCTGGCCTCAAGTGATCCGTGGTCTCCCAAAGTGCTGGGACTTAAGGTGTGAGCCACTGAGCTCAGCCTAAGCAAGTATCTTAAAATGGGTCCTTGTTAGTCAGCTTTTTTCATTATCTCAAGAGGAGAGTATTAGGAGAGCACATTTTCAGACACACTAGAAAACTACAATAATACCTGTGAAAGGTGTATGATGCCTGGCCCATGGTGGCCTTCTTATTCACCTGACTCAAAATTGGGCAGCGAGACTGATTGTACATAATCTTAGATCTTCTAAATGACTTTCTGCTCTCTTTTCCTTACACCACTGACTTCTCTTCTCTGGCACCCTTGCTCGTGAGATAAAACAGGGAACGGAGCCAGGACCAGTGAGCTGCCATGTGGAGTGCTGCATCTCCCTGAAGGCTGACCGTGAGCTGTGTTCATGAAGGACTCATTGTCACATTCTACCCAGAGGCCTCTAAGCTGCTCTTTTCTGGAGTTTCAGCCTCATTCTTAGGACGTGCTGTGAATGTGCTCTCCAAAATGATTCCACACACAAAAATCCTCTCTCTATAAGCCCTACCAGCATTAACCAGAGTCCTCCTGGTATTTCTTCTCATCTCTACCTGGGTAAAAAAGCGAGTATGTAGCAGATTTGTTTAAAAGGGTCCTCAGCTACACCCAGCCTCCCATACAAAAATCGATTTTTGGAAAATTAAGTCAGATAATGACGACAGAGCAAAGTATTTTGCTCGTGTTTTTTGGCTCAGTATTCATTGGTCATTATGCCTTAGCCTCCTTTTCTTCAAGCACTTGTTGTGATCTGTGGGCCTGTGCTTATGTTCATGACTATTTTCCAGAGCATTGCTGGGCTGCTTAACTTTTGATGCTCCAGTCTAAATAATGACTAGGTTCCTAAGATGCCCTCACGCTTCCTAGAAGAATCTGCCACCCTTTGAATTCTCTAGCAGCGCCCCAAAAGTGCTAAATTATACAGTCCAAGGAGGACAGTAATCCACCAAAGAAACAAGGGTAGGATGAATACAAAGGGAGAAAGGTGTTCAACTGAGCCAATTCAGGGAGTAACACATGCTCCCTGGTTGAACTGATTTTTCATATGGCTAGGTGGCTGGGTTCTGCCTGTGACTTGTTCAACTCTGCAAGCTACTAAATAGAATAAAACTTGCTGAAATCAGAGAACTTCAAGAAGATAAATTTTAGGTATATGTATATGTATATAAGCATATATTCATATACATACCCATGCTCTCACACACTCATACACAAACTTAAAGAATTCTAGTTTAGTGTAGACTTAACCCTTTGACAGTTAAAAGGGAGAAGTTAGAGTCTACAAAGTGATTATTATGTAAACCCAACAGGGCCTTTCCTGGAAATACCACAAAAAATTTCTTACAATTGAAAAGATGACAAATGCTGATTTATGCAGAACTCGGGACTTCATTGCTAGAGCACTGTCACTTACTACTTCCATCAGCAGGAATGGTTCCTCTTAACATTAGATTGGGTGTTTACACCGATGACAATTAGGACTGGTGAAATAGTTCAAATAAAACAAGAACCAGACCGGCATGGGAAGTGAACCTAGTTAGTTCCCAAATATTAAATACCTGTCTTCCCTCCCTTGTCTCTCTCCTCCTCCCTTCCTTTCTCCACTTTGTTTCTCACTTCACTCCCTTTCCAGACTGTCCTTCCCTGTCAGGGAAGACTGAATAGAGATTGAACCACACAATACATTGAGATTCTGCATCAAAGAAGACATTCAAATCCTGAAATACTATAGTAGGATCTGGTTTTCAAATGTTTCTTTCCCGGGAAAGTGAAACATTCCTTGCAGTCTTATAAAATAAGTATGTTCACTGATACTTCAAGCAGGAGAAATTCATTTTAAGCAGTTGGAGTATTTATATGTGACAGGATAGTAGTTCCTCCTTCTTTCCCCCATCCCTCCCTCCCTTCCTCCCTTCCTCTCTTCCTTCCTCCCTCCCTTTCTCTCCCCTCTTCGATTTTACTTTTTAATCAGAAAGTTCTTTTTAAAGGAAGAGAAATATCAACATTGCACTTCTAACATTCCAAATGCTTCATGTAGTTCCTTGTTTTATTGCTTTAAACATTTTTTCAACAGATACTTAAGGACATTTTTCAGGAGCTGTGCAAGGCATGAAAACCTGGAGATACATAAGCTGCAGTGGTGAACATGGAGGCGTCCAAAGTAGGCGGGAGAGAGGCAGGTACTCCTCTGTAAGAGACAGGGTGTTAAAGAAAGATAAATTATCTCAATAACTCTGAGATGACATCAGCCCCACTTAGAACTAAAGGCACAGAAGTCTTTGTGATACATATTTTCTCAATCTTTCCCTCTGTGTGTGTGTGTATAATTTTTTTGTTAATACACAGACGGTAATCTGATGAGCTGCATTTATTCCTCCTGATATTTGTAAGTACAGTGTATCTTTTCATTGTATTAACTATTGTTCTACCTCTGTTTGGATCCATTCTGTGGGTTTAAAATAATGTAGATAACCAGTCACTAACGGCTGGACATTTAGGATTTATCTGGTTTGTCATCTGAGTGTTTATTAGATGACTATTGGATTTCCTTAGACATATTCTTGGAAATAGAATTGCTATATCAAAAAGTATGGAAAATCTGAAGCTACTGATAGTCTTATTTTTACTTGCTCTAAAATAAGTATTAACTTCTTAGAAAGAATTATTTATTTAAATTAAGATATTTATGCAGATGAAATACCCAAATATTCTGGTTTGCTGTTTATTTTTCTCCCATAACTCTACAGGTATTTATATAATTAATTATACTTTTCAAGTTTTTCACCCCTATGTTCCACATATATTGCTACCCACATACTCCATACTGTATTCTTTTATGCTTCTCTGAATTCTGTGCTTTAAAAAAATCAAAGCAAACTAAAAACGAAACAGTTCAGCTCAAATGACGTTTGTTCCTGAAAACCCAAGTCTCCCAACTTCTTTGAACGGCTCTGTCTATGTACTCTTATAGTCCTGTAGCCTATTTATCTCATTTGTTAATTAGCTAGCTAGCTTTTAGGCTATGTTTTATTACTAGAATCCTGTTTCTTTTAGTAGATTGCAAACTACTCAGAGCTAGAGACTATGCCATGTGTTATTTTGTGTACACAGCTAGCAGAGCACCTTACACATCATAGGAATGGGGTCTGTTTTAGTGATTAATCTGTTCTGTTTTTACTTCAGCAGGGTTTGTGGAAGGGCATGGCCAAGTTGATGGTAATCATATGCCTTCAAATATCACATTGACGATTGTCACGTTGACATGGAAGGATGGGAGACTGGCTTACTAAAAAAGCATTCTAGTTGTCTAGATTAGAAAAAAAATGCATTTAGTTTTTCAACTGTCTAGCACCTAGTAGGTAGTCAGTAAATAGAAGCTTAAAAAAAAAAAATTAGGCCAGACGCAGTGGTTCACGCCTGTAATCCCAGCACTTTGGGAGGCCAAGGCGGGCAGATCACGAGGTCAGGAGATTGAGAACATCCTGGCCAACATGGTGAAACCCCGTCTCTACTAAAAATACAAAAAAAATTAGCTGGGCATGGTGGTGCGTGCCTGTTGTCCCAGCTACTCAGGAGGCTGAGGCAGGAGAATCGCTTGAACCTGGGAGGCAGAGGTTGTGGTGAGCCAAGATCGCACCACTGCACTCCAGCCTGGTGACAGAGCAAAATTCCGTCTCAAAAAAAATAAAAATAAAAAATAAATAAATATTAAAAAGGGCTCAAAAGTTCTTTTAAATCAATATTTTAATTTAAATAAATTTATGAACTTATTTTTTACTCCATTTCCTTGTCTAGGAAAGGTAGATCAGACTCATTTATAAAGAGCTCTTTCTGACTGAAAACATTTAGTTAACACTCTCTGGTCATGGGCATTCACCAATTAGAGACAGAAGCAGAACCAGTTGTGTAAACACTGACCAATGTGTTAAATGTAATTTTAAGGAAATGAAATATTTTTTATTTATGGATAAGTCTTGATACTAAAATGCTAAAAACTTTTCAGTTATCTGGCTGGCACATATCTCTCAGCAGTGATACTGTTGTAGGTAAAGTTGGCGTGCTACTTCCTTTTTTATCAGGTGCAGTCGCTCAGTTTATACATCCTGTGTAAATGTAGAAAGGTACTGGGAAAGCCTATTAACAAAAGGATTAGTAGGAATTTTAAAAATTAACTGTGACCAAAATTCTTTCTGCTCTAAGACATCATCTCTGCAGAAAAGATACTTGGTGAAGGAATAATTGGTTCAGATTTTCTCCCCTAGTATCTTTACTATCTGCCCTGAATTTCCCTCTTTACTCTTCAAAAGAGAGGGTCAGTTCCATCAGCAACCAGGATACAAATATTCTCATTTCCCATTAGGTCATAGCATTTAGAATAATGTTCATTTTGTAATTTTTAAATATTTTGTGGTTTCATGAGGAAACAATACATGTGGTCAAGCATTCCCTTATTAAGGGAAATAAAGCTCAAGCTCAGAACAAATGGAGAAACTTGTCCATACATTTGCATGTGACATGTGTGGTGTAGACCAGAAGTTTAAAGAATATTATATTCCAATGACACATATAAAGCACCTTCAATTGACAGAGAGCTTAAATGATATTTTTTAAAGGCTAGAAGTTCATAGATTCCTTCCATTCGTGTCTGACATCAGCAAGCTCTTAATAATGCAGTGTGTACTTATTTATTGATCAGACCATTTAAGTAGTAAGACATGAGAAAGTGGACACTATTATCTGGTAATTGACCATATTGGAGAGTTAAGTGTTCTGACAAGGAACTAAGTGTGTTTAACCTTCAGATAAGATCAATTTTAAGATAATACCTACTTTAGTAATGAACCAAAGCTGTTAAGAAAACTTTGTACTTCTAAAGCAATGCTGTTTTGATGACAACTATCAGTTTTAATGATCAGATTTGTTCCTGACCAGATTGGTCTCCCAGGGCAACCTGCAAAGGAATTACTAACTTTTATCCTTTACTTACCATAAAAGCTCAAATGGAAGGAGACGGTGGGAAGTAGCACTGCCCAAAGAGTCATTCACTGGTTTGGGAGACATCTTTTCCTTACCTACCATAAGGCAGTCACCATGCTGGGGCTTCCATGTTTAGTAACATATCTGACTTCAAGAAACTTATGTTTCAGTAAAATGGTTTTCCAAGTGTATTTTATATGTTATATCTCTAAAACCAAAGCTTATGTTAGTCCTTCATTTATTAAAGAGAGAGAGAGAGAGGAAGTTCTCCTGTATTTGCCTCTGAGTCTTTTCCCTGTGACCTAATTGAACACCACTTGAAACCTCCTTCTCTTAGGGACAGATCCATAAGCAAATATCACAACACATTATAAGTTATATACTACAAACATGAACAAAATTGACAAGAGAACACAAAGAAGGATGTAGCTAAAGCTGCTGTGAGTTTAGGAAAGGCTTCCTAGACGAAGCAATGTTGAACTCTTGTCTTGTTGGATGAGTAGAGCTCCCCAGAGAGAGAGAAAGTGGAGGAAGTGTGAGCAAAGCAGGTGAAGTCTATGGTATGTTTGTGAAACTAGGTAGCCCTATTTATATGTCTGGAATAGAGGCTTTTGAAAAGAAATAGAGAGAAAGCAGGAAAGTAGGTTGGGCCCCAAATGCTGCAGAGGTTTTTAAGCGGAAGACTAAAAATCAGATTTGGATATCAGTGAGGTGATGCTGATAACCTCTGGGAAATCACAGGAGCTTTTTAAGAGGAGAGTTGATATTCACCAAGGGCAGCAGTAGTGATATTTGAGAGGAAGGAATGTTCCAAAGATATTTTGGAGGTGATAGTGGGTAGATCTAAGTGACTGACCAAGTGTGGAGAACGGAGAAACAAATGAGGAGAGGAGGTAAAGGTGATTCTGAGATACCTAACCCCAAAGACTGCATAGGAGAGTATGTCCGATACAGGGGGAGGATTGAGTTGAAGATGAGAATGAGGAAGAATCAGTTCATTTTGGAGATGTTGAGTTTGAGGTACCTGTGGAACATCCAGGTGGAGAACTTTGGCTAACAAAGTTTGGGTCCTGAAGATAAAGGTTAGGATTAGAAATACTGATTTATGAGCTGAGTGGCTCACACCTGTAATCCCAGCACTTGGGTGGCTGAGACGGGCAGATCACTTAAGGCCAGGAGTTTTAGACCAGCCTCGCCAACATTTGCGGAACCCCCTCTCTACTAAAAATATAAAGATTAGCCAGACGTGGTCTACTCCGGGGGCTGAGGCACGAGAATTAGTTGCACCCAGGAGGCACAGGTTGCAGTGAACCAAGATGGCGCCACTGCACTCCAGCTTGGGCAACAGAGTGAGACTCGGTTCCAAAAAAAAAAGGCGGGGTGGGGGGGCCGGGCGTGGTGGCTCACGTCTATAATCCCAACACTTTGGGAGACCGAGGCAGGCAGATCATGAGGTCAGGAGATCGAAACCATTCTGGCTAACATGGTGAAACCCCATCTCTACTAAAAAATACAAAAAACTAGCCGGGCGAGGCGGCGGGCGCCTGTAGTCCCAGCTACTCGGGAGGCTGAGGCAGGAGAATGGCGTAAACCCGGGGGGCGGAGCTTGCAGTGAGCTGAGATCCGGCCACTGCACTCCAGCCCGGGCGACAGAGCCAGACTCCGTCTCAAAAAAAAAAAAAAAAAAATACAAAAAATTAGCCGGGCTTGGTGGCGGGCGCCTGTAGTCCCAGCTACTCGGGAGACTGAGACAGGAGAATGGCTCCAGGAGGCGGAGCTTGCAGTGAGCCGAGATCGCGCCACTGCACTCCAGCCTGGGCGACAGAGCAAGACTCTGTCTCAAAAAAAAAAAAATAGAAATACTGATTTTTGAAATCATTGATGAAGAACGTAGTTTTGGGAATGTTCACTAATGATGGCCAGAAGAGGAATATTCATCAAAGGAAGCAGTCAGAGGTATTATTTGATATCTTGGAAGGAGTCGTTTTGCAAAAGAAGAGAGTTCTCAGAAAGTGCAGATAGCAATTTCTGATACCATAGAGAGGATAGAAAGACAGACTTTGCTAGCTATTATAGAAGGCCACTGACCTTTAGCAACAACTCTTTCAGCAGATGCTGAGAGTAGAGACTGGGTTAGAATCATTCGAAAAGAATAAAATAAAGGAATGGAGACAATGAATATGTGTGTATTCAATGTTTAGGGTAATGAGAAATGAAGAAGAACCCTGGCTGAAAAGAGAAGCAAAGTGGAAGAGTGGGTGTGTGTATGAGGGTGAATTGAATATGTATGTAGGCTGGGACACCTGTATGTCTCTGGGATAGTAAGGGCTTCGGAATCAGACTGCAGAAGATCAAATCTCAAGCCAACTATTTAATAGATACGGACCTTGATCAAGTTGTTCTGTGAGCCTCAGGTTCCTCATGTATAAAATGAGATTACTACTACCCACCTCTTGGAGTTCTTTAAGGATTTAATGAAATTATGACATAGAAAACACCTAGAACTCAGAGGGCACTCAGTGTTAGTAGGATGTTTTTTGTTCGTTCATTCTTGTAAGGAAGGGAGATTTCCCAAGAGAGGGAAAGGATGATGCCTATGACCTCAGAGAAAACAGACGAGTAGACATGGGATTTCGGTTAGAGGTAGAGGAGTAGTTTCAAAGTGAAATTGGACATATTTTCCTGGGTAATGGAAGGGAAGGACAGTGATAAAATGAGGCATTGGGCAGGATAATTTAGGATATGTTGCAGTAACAAGTAGCCCTAACTCTAAGTCTGTTAATGCAACAGAGGTTCTCTGTTCATATTGTATGGCCGACATTAATTAGGAAGAGGTTTCTGTTTTATCTCTGCCCCTCAGAGACACAGCCTGGTGGGAGCTCCATCTCAGTATTTGCCTCTGCAGTCATCATAGAGCAGTCACATGGCTACCTCTGACCTCAGGAGGCCAAGAAAGTGCCTGAAATTGGGGAAGCACAGGAAATGTTTGGTGATCAATGCTCAAGACCAGAACAATGAGTAGAGCTATAGGTATAAGTAAATAGGGAAGGGACGGCAGTGGCTTCTCTTTTTCCCAGTGAAGGAGGCAGCACAAATATGATCCACCAAGAGCAGCACGAGGGGTCTTACAAGAGTGGTAAATGTTTGGAACAGTTGTTTGTTAAAATAATTAAACGGGAACACAGCAGCAAAGGAAAAGGAAGTTGTTCTGGTTAAATATTTATCATTAGGGCTCCATGCAGAATGAAATGGTAATACAGCTGTGATTCAGTTTCTTAGTTCAGCTTAAAATTAGAAGCTGCCCATCAATAATTTTCCCAAGGGAGCGATTTCTACTGTAACAGCACATAGCCTAGAGAAAAGGAAATGCACAAAGAACAGGCTTTCTTGGAATGGGAAGGGAAACCATCGCAGGGAGAGAATATGAGAGAGAAATTGATTGTACATCTATCCCTGGAAATAAAAGTGAGTTCCCTTTTATCAGTCAGTCTGTAAATACATCTGCTGCTGGCCTAGCACTTTGGCACTAGGTGTAATCAAGAGAAATTTAGGATTTTATTCTTGTTCTCAGAGAATGTATTGTTTGGTCAGAGGGGCAATAAAGCTCATTCTATGAGTTTGGGGTTTGTTTCATATATGTCATTTATTGCCCTAATTGGTATAATTTTGGGGGAAGAGTTTCATGGAATAGATGAGATTAAACCTAGGCCTTGATGAATAGATTAACCTTGGAAGGTGTCAAAGGAAGGGAAGGAGGGCACCAGAGTGATGGTATCATTAAAGGGCCGATGGTGGGAGCGAAAATGGTTTCTGGGGAAGACAAGAAGGACAGTGGCCAGAAAGAAGAGGAGATGATTAGATCAAGAAATTATGGGACATCAGATTGAACTGACAGGTTGCAACCTTATTATAAGGAGTTGGTACAATATGGAAGGAAAGCAGGAATTAAAGTTGTTGCATGAGGAATGGCATTGTGACAAGGTACACTTGGTCAGTTGGGAAGAACATATAATGAGAAGGATTAGTTAAAAGACTTGATAAATAATCCAGGTATCTTCGCCTCATCCACTCCCCATAAGACTTGAATAACTTCCTGTTACCTTCAGCATAAAGTCCCGGTCTTTAATCTTGCTTGCCCATCCTCATTTTGAAGAGACTACCAGATATGCAAAGGGTACTAGGATAAGGAAGATTCGGATATGTTGGAACCAGGAGCAAGCCCATGGATGTACAATTAGAATCTAATGATGCTATCAACAGGCTTCGTTTAGGAGTGCAGCCTAGCACCTTGCAAGGGCTGTGACCAAGCCAGATGCAACCCTGCCCTAGTAGGATGTTGGAGGTTAGGTGGTCTTGCCAACACAGGCATCAAAGCAGAAACCTCTTTACTATTTTTTTAAACAGCTTTATTGAGTTATAGTTCACATACCACACAACTCACCCACTTAAGGTGTACACTCCTATGTTTTTAAATATATGCACAGAGTTGTATACTCATCACCATAATCAATTTTTGAATGAATTTCATGACTCAAAAAAGAAACCCTGCACTCCTTATCCATACCTCCTTCCTTGCCCATTCCACTGCCCCAGCTCTCAGCCCTAAGTAACCAACCCTCTATTTTTCATCTCTATAGATCTTCCTATTCTGGGCATTTCATACAAATGGAATAATACAATATATGGTCCTTGCAGCTGACTTCTTTCATTATTTTTCACTTGTTTTAAAGGTTTATCCATGTTGTAGTATATGTCAGTACTTCATCTCTTTACATTGCCTCATAATATTACATTAAATTGATCCAGCACATTTTGTTTATCCATTCATTAATTGATAGACATTTAGATTGTTGCTACTTTTTGGCTGTGATGAAAAATGCTGTTATGATCATTCACGTGTAAGTTTCTTGTGGACATGTTTTCATTTCTCTTAGACATATACACACCTTATAGTGGAACTGCAGAGTCACTATCACTTAACCATTTGAGTAATTGCCAGACCATTTTCTGCAGTGCCCACATTTTACATTTCCATCAGCAGTGTATGAGTGTTCTAGTTTCTCCATATCCTTGCCAACACTTGTTGTCTTTTTTTTTTATTATAGCCATTCTTCTAGTGGGTGTGAAGTGGTATGTCATTGTGGTTTTAGTCTGCATTTCCATGATCAGAGGTTGTATTTTCAGAACTAAGGCATAAGCGAAAGCATGTTTCAGGGCTTTGACAGAAGACTGAGAAATAAATATTAAGAGATTGATTCACATAGGAGGATTTCAAGCAGTTAAAGGCTAAGAAGGAATTGGACACAGCCTTTTATAGTTTGTCCAGTCTGTGGTATTGTCATGTTCCATGGAAATGAATAACCAGAGGTTACTATTCTCATTCTGACTAATCATTCTCAGTCTTCCGCAGCACGAAGTTAGAGTCACCTGAAAAATAATTTTAAATATACCAGTGTTCAGACCCTATCCTTGGCCAATTGAATAAGAATGTTTGGGGATATAAACCGGGTATCTGTAGTTTTAAAAATCTCCTCACATGATTCTGATGCACCGTGAGGGTTGAAAGACACCATTGTAAATAATTCAGCAAGATTAAATAGTAGAATGAATTTATTGATTGCGTGCACTGATCAGATAACCATCTGCCTTTATTTTGACCTGTAAGCTTTTCTGAGACACCTGCTAACTGAATTTGATCAAATAGAGGTGAGACATAATTGCAGTGTGCAGTCTTCTCCAACTAATGATAGAGGAAAACCTAGCGTGTGATTCATAAAATCAATTAACTATTTCTCCCCAATTAAACCCCCAATTTAAAAGTTTTGTCACAGAGTTGAGTTCCTTCATTTTTTCCCATTTATATTGGCTACACATGAGGCATTTGTTTATTTCTAATTATTTCAGTCTCTTTGAGTTCAACATACAGTGATGCTTTTCAAGGTAATGAATTAGTTCATTGATTAGTTTATCTATTATAAGACAGTAAATTGATGTAATGAGTCACTGATAGATATCCTAGTAGTTGGCTCATAGATACAAGCATTTTTTATGGTTGTGTTGATTTGAACACGTGCCATTTCTATGCAATCCTTGACCTTTGTAATTGACCTCATGTGTACAGATGACAGCAGATAGATCAATCAGGGTGATGTCTCATTACCATATGGCCAGTGATTTCTCTAGGACTAAAGTATGTTTTTTCTCTGTAGGGATTGAGGACCATTTTTGTCTTCTGTTAAAATTCTAGGTCTAGTCACAAAACTGGAAAGGATGGAAACTAAAGTGGAATACTATTCTGCTAGCTTGGCACCAAGTTTCCAATGTGGAAAAGAATGATTTTCCATTGTCCAGACTCTTCTTTAGAGGGGTCCTACATCCCCAACTTAAAATTTGGGCTACACAGTTTCAGAAAATGAAAATTGATATTCCAGAAAGAAGAGGTAGATAATGCAGAAATGTCAGTAATTCGACATGTTCTGATGCCAACCTGGCCAGAGATGGCTTTGGTTTCATTGTAGATTGAGATTTCTTATAGAAGGTTTAAAATGCGGGGAAGGTCAAGTTGAGTTTTGTGGAGGAAGGTGTCCTAGTACTTTTTTAGGGAACCCATATTTTTGTCTTAATGGAACTGCTAAAAAACTGTGCAGTAATCCAGGCCTTCTCTTCCTCTCAAAAACAGACTAGGCACTGGTCGTATTTAGTCTCACATTCGTTTAATCTAGACTAAGTGGAAGCATGGCATATGAATCATTGATGTAAAGAGTATCACGGAAGAAATTGAAATGGAAACAAACAGTAGGGGGAATATACCTGTATGATAGCACATCCTTTCCATCTGGCTAGCTGTCAGATTTCCTGGCCATTTCTCATTGTACACTTCATCTTTGCTTGCTACTTCTTTCCTTTCCTTTTTTTTTCAATACAAGTATTTTAAACTGCAACCTGTAAAATGAGAGGTATGTTACACATCCTTTAAAACAAAGAGGAAAAAAAAAACACCCCTGTTAATAACTTCCACTTTGAGAGCTTGGGCTGGTTGCAAGGCCCAGGGGACTAATCTGCTGAATGTGGAAGGATATGGAGCCATTTGTCCTGGGAGAAGCACTACATTAAAAAGAAGAGGAAGAAGTCATGGGGGAAGGGCGAGGGTCTGCTGATGAAAGTAGCTGTCAAATTAGCAGGTCTGGAAGTTGTAGTGCATATTGTTATGAGCTGCTCAAGTTCACACCAGAGCAACCAGCTCCATCCGTCTTTCTCAGTTTACATTTTAATTGGCTTGTAGTTAAGTTTTTTAAACACTGCGAGATTGCTGACATACACTGCAATATCATGTGAATAATTTATGGAGGTTGCTCAAGACAAGCTTTTTTTTTTTTTTGAGAAACCAGGGGGGAGTAGGAGAAGAAGGATGAGAGGGTCTGTGGGAGGGGCCAGGACAGAAGAGCAGACACAACTGCATGTGCTGTGCTGGATGTTGGATGTTAAATGTTTCTGCTGGTGTAGGCAGCAGCATTTGGGATTTCAGGGAGGTTTGTACAATACGATCTTATTAATAACAATTCTGTCAAGAGAGCACCCAATTAAATTGAATTGGGTTTATGACTCCCTCTTGGTTTCTGAAAATGTGTGGATATAAAACCTCTGCGATGTGAATATTGGATAACAAGGGTGGGTTTATTTATTTATTTATTTTTTGGTTGGTTTCAATGATTCCTCCTACTACTGAGAATTTGCTTGTTTATAAATGCAGGGGTAGGCATTTTCCCCAAACTATCTTTCTGTTTTCTGCTCTCAAAATAATCTAGAGAAGATGGAACTGGCATCAGTGGGCAGTTATTCTCACTAAGAACATTACTGCTTCTAGGAGGGTTTGCTGGACAACTCTGAGTCTAGAATATCATCTAATTAACACCTGTGGGAGAATCCTCTTCCTCTGCTAAAATATACTTTTTTTCTTATTACAAAATGAGTAAATTATATAAATGTCTAGAGTACAAAGAGGAGAATAAAAATCACCTATAAGTCCTCCCCCCACTAATAAAATTGGTATGGTTTTTGTTTATATCCTTCTAGTCTTTTTTCTGTTCATATTTAATGAACATAATTTAGTGAATAGTGTATACTGTTTAGAAGTCATCTTTTGTTTTCCACTAAACATTACCTCATGAGCATGTTCCCATGAATGGTCTATACGGAATGTCATTTCTAATGACTGTAGTGTGTATGTGTGAATTAACTATACTTTATATAACCTATCTCCTGCAACTAAAATGCAGTGTTGGTTTATAATTTTTATCCATTTTAGACAGGCAAGTTATAAATGTATTTTTTGGCCAAATCTCAGTATACATTCTTGATCATTTCTTTAGGAAAACTCTGAGAAGTAGAATTTCTACATGAAGCAGAGTGAGTCTGAGGGAAAAATCATTAATATCTCAAGAATTTTGTCTCAAAAAGAGGGATAAAGCACATTTTTTTAATTAATGAAATTAACAGTGTATTCTATTAAAAAAGAAAAACGATGATAACATTCAACATGAAGTTCTTTGAAATTATTGAATTTTTTTCCTTGTGGGGTTTCTTAACCACAAAACCTATTTATTAGGATTGATGGAGGCTATTTTTTCTTTACCAATTGCTATATAACTACTTAAGACTTCATGTAATCAGCTGAGATGCTACAAATGTATTGCCTGTCAACTCCAATAAAAAAGTGGGCAGTTAATTGAAGGGATGTTTTGCTGTTAAACAAACTTGCAGTCAATTGCTTGTAAGTAACATTTAGTTTGATATGTAGTCAAAAGGCAGGAAAATAAGTGTTTAGGCAGGACTGGCTTTTTACAATGTAAAAAGAGAAGTGATTATTATATTGGGGTCAAGATGAGTCGCCTTTCAACTGACATATTTTCCTTTTAAAAAATGTATTCATATATCAGAAGAAAGGTGAAAGACATGTAAGGCCTTAAGGTTGGTCAGTTTAAGATCTTTTCTACTTACAGTAACTAAGTCCTCATCTTCCTGCATCCCTTGAAGACACTGTTTTACCCTAATATCAAGCCTGGCTTTGAGGTCAGTATGTGTGTGTTTGCACATGCGCATGCACACAGACTGTAAGTAGATGAGGCAAGAACTCCCTAAACCAAGTGCCATACTCTGCAGATGGGAAACTGCCGTCCATAGACCCAGTAGAAAGGCTGCAGTAGCACAGCAGCACTTGGAACAGCTGCTCCAACTCAGGCCCATTACCTGCTCCTCCTAGGAGTGCCCTGATGCTCCCTGCACCTTTGTTCAACTCTTCCTTGATAATCCAGGATAGGATCACACATTTTCTAGGTGGTGAGCTTGTAGTCAGAAGCCCTTTTCAAGCTCAGCACTTTCAGAGGGAGGGTTTATCCAAAAGACACCATACAGATTCAATATGTGAAATGTTGAAATATTTATGAAACAACACATATATGATAGAGATTTATTCTATCTCAAAATCACTTGGATATGAGAGAGCTATTAGAAGTCCCACTGACTTTGTTTTGAGATTCCATTGGAGGTCATTGAACTTTGGAGCCTCACTCTGAAGCCAAGAAATTTCAACTTTGCCAGTAACCACATTAAAATGTGTGTACCTGGCAATGGTGAACCAGCCTCATTTGCTGGTTTCCATCCTTTGTATTGGCTATTCATTATTTCATCAACAAGAATTTATTTTTTTAGTGCCAATTTTATGTCTAAGTAGGTAGTATGGAATGCAAGAGAAGGTGTAAGTTATGGCCATTCCCCTCATGGGCCTTTCAATAAAGCAAAGTAAATATGTAATCCACTTACAGTCAGTCAAGAGCAATATTTTTATTTGTAATGATTCCACATTTTAGCTTAAGAAAGTATTTATTATTCTGGGAAGAAAAACATTGGCTGAATTAATGGCAGATTCTGAACGGGCTTTGAGCAACATTTGGAATACAAGTGTGTTAAGTTTGGTGGGGTTGTTGAGGTTTGCTTTATTTCCTGAACTGCTATGAATTAGCAAATTCTAAACCAGCTGTTTTCCAATTACATACAATAACTTGTGCCTACCTAAGTCTGTCTTTCTGCCAAGCTTCTACTTGCAACTCGTTTTAAAATTTATTCCTAGGCCGGGGGCGGTGGCTCACGCCTGTAATCCCAGGACTTTGGGAGGCTGAGGCGGGTGGATCACGAGGTCAGGAGATTGAGACCATCCTGGCTAACATGGTGAAACCCCGTCTCTACTAAAAATACAAAAAAATTAGCCGGGCGTGGTGGCAGGCGCCTGTAGTCCCAGCTACTCGGGAGGCTGAGGCAGGAGAATGGCATGAACCCGGGAGGTGGAGCTTGCAGTGAGCCAAAATCACACCACTGCACTCCAACCTGGGAGACAGAGCAAGACTCCATCTCAAAAAAAAAAAAAAAAAAAAAAAACTCATTCCTGAATACCCCCAAACCAGTGGAATAATAGTAGGCATCACCTTAAATCATAATATTTTCACAAGAACATGTTCAGTCTTGAAATAATGGCCAGGTTTTAGAGAGTGGGAGGTGCGAACGGAGGAGTAGTTTGTTTTTTATAGTTAAAAAAAAAAGTTGCTTGAATGAGCAGGTTGCTCAGATTTCTCTGCTGCTTTCTTCCCAGATGGCCAAAGGGAGAGAGCACTTTTGCTGAAGAAAGGGATGAATGAAAAGGACATCTCTGCATCCAGTTATTTATAGGATGATAATTGGTGATGGGGTTGGAGTTTTAAAATGTTTCCATGTGAACATTTTGCAATTTGCTTTACCTGCCTTTTCTGTGGTATTAAACACGTTACTTAATTCCTATTTTCATTTTGAATTGGCAGATTTCTTCATAAAAGGTCAGATAGTAAATATTTTAGCCTTTTTGACCACACAGGTCTGTGTCATGTATTCTTTGTTTCTCTTTTTTTTAAACAACACTTTAAAAACGCAACAACTCATTTTAATTTACAGGTTGTATAGAAACGGACTGTGGGTGAGATTTGGCCGGCACACTGTAGTTGGCCAGCTCATGCCTTAGAGAAACATGGCGAGGATATCCTGGGTGGGCATGCGTGTCAGTTAGGCCAGCATGATTTCCCTCTTCTGCTTGCTTTGTTCTCTTCTGGTCACTGGGTGTCTCAGGAGCTAGTCCCTGGAGCCCTGCTCTCCTGTGTGATGTAGTGGTGTGAAATGGTGTTTCCAGTGGAAGGCCTGCAGGGGTAAATGCTGTCTCTAATTAACCTGTTCATTTAGTGCCATTATCCTTTATCTTGAATGCAGTTCTGCTCTGGGAGGATAAGGAAAGTGCTTAATTATAGTAACAGTTTCACATTGTCTTTGTTTGCATGATGAAGTACAAAAAGCCCAGGAGATGAAGCTGTCAGTCAGTAAGTGTCTTTGGGAGCCTCTTGGTTTTTTGCATTTAATAATCATGCTCTGTTATTGAGTGTTGTTGAATGAAACCTCAGGTCACAGTCTTTGTCAACGATCTGACCCAAGACATCTGGCCTGTGTAAGTTACAGCGAATGTCCACAAACTGGATAATATCACCGGCAAATTGTGGCTTCACTGGTGCCTATTTGCTTTTTGCCTCAATTAGAGTACTTTGGATTGTTATTTGTCTTTTTAGTGTGTTTTCTATCTCCCTAATTGCATGTTAAGTACCTGTAGTCCAGGGAATGTGCCCCATACTTATTTGAAGCCTAAAGTCTTTTGGAATACCATCACAATATTTTTATAGCACTATTTTATTAACCACAATAAAAAATGTCCTATAAAAACATTGCAGAGATCTTCATACTCACTCTGAGGAGCCAAAGTCAGCTGAATGGTGTTTGGGTCTCAAACAAATATATATATATAGTGATAGATACATATATATAGTGATATATATATATAATATATATTGATATATATATATCACAATAAAAACATTGTATAAAATATTATAATTGTTAAAATGATAAACCATTTGGGCTTTAAATAGTTTAATCATAAACTATTTAATCATAAACTATTTAAAGCCATATAAATGGTTTGCCATTTTAACAATTTTTAAGTGTATAGCTTAGTGGCATTAAGTACATTTGCATTGTTGTACAGCCATCACCACTATTCATTTCCGGAACATTTTTCATCTTCCCAAAGTGAAACTTCTGTGTTCATTAAACAAGAACTCTCCATTCTTCCTTCCCCAACCCGGCCAACCAGCATTCTGCGGTCTGCCTCTATGAATTTGACTACTCTAGGTATCTCATAAAAGTAGAAACAAATAGTATTTGTCCTTTTGTGTCTGGCTTATTTCACTTAGCATAATGTCTTTAAGGTCCATCCATGTTGGCAGCATGTGTCAGCATTTCCTTCCTTCTTAAGGCTGAATAGTATTCCATTGTATGGATATGCCACATTTTATCTATTCACTTATGAATGGACACTTGGGTTGCTTTCACATTTTCTCTATTGTGAATAATGCTGCTGTGAACTTGTCTAAGTCCTGCTTAATTTCTTTTATGCATACTTAGAAGTGGCTATTGAAATATTTTTGCATCTGCCAATGTAACAACTTTTAAGCTCTGTGGAACTTTAAATATTCTTACTATTCTTTCCTATGTTATCTGCCTATAGTAAAATAAATTTTATAATAAAGAATTCAATTATTAGCTATGATGCACAAAAAGATCTATGAGAAAAAGCATGTATTCAGCCTATGTACCAGGCACTGAGATTAGCTCTTTATGTGAATTAATTTACTTAAGGCCCACAGAATATGTTATCTGTGTGCTACAGACAAGGAAATAAAGGCTTAGAGAGGTTAAGAAACTTACTTACGTTCACACAGCTAGTATGTGGCAGACAGGGTTCTACTTCAGAAACCATATTTGTAGATACCATGAAGCCATTCAGAAAAGTGGATTACATCTATATTCCTCATTATATTCCCAGCATGGTTAGCAGAAGGCTTATTATTTTCCATTGCATTATGTCACTTTTAAATTTCAAAATCAAATTATATAAAATAACATGTAAAATTCTTTGAAAGCTTTAAAAGGGCTATACACATGTAGAGTATTAACAGTAAATCTACTGATGGACAAATGTTAAAAGCTATAAGTATATGATTCAAAAACCATCTAAGAATTTTAAACTGTGGTCTGATTATTATGGAAGCTTACTGGAGCCTATCCTTGTGATTTGTTAGAACATTGTTTCAAATCCATTTTATTCATATCTCTTCCAATTCTTATTAAGACTAGCACTGCTGTTATGAATTCCATGGCTTTTTTTGAGTTAAGTTGCTGGATATAAGCCAGGTTATCATATAATGTCCTTTACCACCTGTAGTCACTTTGGGATAGGTACTGTGCCCTCAACCATCTTTGAAATCCTACAACTCCTAGGCTAGGTTTAGATGCCAAATAGCAAAAGAACTATCATGTTGAAAAACTATTATTAGGCCGGGCACGGTGGCTCACGCCTATAATCCCAGCACTTTGGGAGGCTGAGTCAGGTGGATCACTTGTGGTAGGAGTTCTAGACCGGCCTGGCCAACATGGTGAAACCCCGTCTCTACTAAAAAACACAAAAATTAGCAGGGCGTGGTGGCATGCACCTGTAATCCTCAGAAGGCTGAGGTGTGACTATCACTTGAACCTGGGAAGCAGAGGTTGCAGTGAGCCAAGATTGCGCCACTGCACTCCAGCCTGGGTGACAGAGCGAGCATCTGTCTCAAAAAAAATAGAAAAAGAAAAAAGAAAAACTATTATTAGACTTAATTTGTGTCATTTCAGAGGACAAAATTGAGGCCATTCTGTGTGTGTAGGTTCTGGAAGGACACATTTCAGTGCAGAATAAAAGATGTAGTTGTAGCTTGGTAGACTGACTGCCTTGAAAATTAGTAAGTTGTCAACAGAAATATTCAAACACGGTCTAGAAAATCCTCTCAACAAGGAAGTAAAGAGGATTCCTACACTAAGAGACTGAATTTATGAATCTTCAGACTTGGTCTATTATGACATTTACTTCAAGTGTTCTAAGAACTTCCCCTTTACCATTGTCTTATGTAGTATTATTTTCTTCAGCAAAAGACAGGAACTAAGAGTTTTTGGATGGCTTATTTGTTGTACCAGAGGCAAGTAACCGTGGTGGGTTCGAATGACTTAGAAGTAGAAAATATTTTGATCAGGTGCAAATCATGGTCAGGAAGACAACAGGGTCGACTTTTTAAACCCAGATTCTCCAGGGTGTGGACACATCATGTACAAAACATGACTGACACTAAGCAAAGGATCTGGAGTGGTTTGATCAATATATATTGATTATTTGATTTATTGACTTTGCTGCAGTCTTCTTGGAGCTCTTCAGCATCCAGTACTATAAAACTCACTTTCATTGTAACATTTGACTTCAGCAAGGACTTAGGTATTTGGGACAAATGACATTCTCTCCTCTTTTCTGATTGATGTGGCTCTGGGATCAAACGAAGTTAGTGCAAATACTGGAATATTTGCTCAAATCGAGACCAAAAGGGCTTAAAATTCAGTGCAGGTAGAACTGTTTGTTTAAGTATCAGAAGGATAGACTTTGGTAATTTCAGCTGCATGTGTTGGTTCTTATTTCATTTTGGTAGAAATTGAGTACTGGAGACTGCCTGGAAGCCAGCCTCCAGCATTGACGTCTGACAGTAACCGCAAAAGCAGTCCCCCTTTCCACTGGCAGAGCCAGGACCACGTCCGTGGCTGTGATCTCAGGGGAGGGCTCCAGTCCACAGCCTGGGTTTATGACTGAGAAGCCTGCTTCTTGTAAGGTGGGGAAAACAGAGCCACACTGACCCCATAGAATTTGAACTTGGAGAAACTGTTGAATCCAAAGGACCCATCAAGGCCAGGGACAACGCCTAGTCTGAACTGGCGACCGTGGGCTTTTTCAGAGCCAGGTGTCAGAAATGGGTAAATATCAAATTGTATCTGATTAAAAACAGGAGGGAGCAGAGCTCCCCTTACTCACTGAGGAGCCAAAGTCAGCTGAATGGTGTTTGGGTCCAAATAATTCAAAAGCCACAGTCTCATGACCCAACCAAAGAAATATTCAAAACTAGCCTGAAATAGAAGAGCATGTTTTCAGAAATATGCTATCAAACACATTTATCTTTATGAATTAAGTAGTTTTCTCTTCAAATGGCCAGATATCCATTAACATAGAAAATTATAGGATAAATACCTCTTATGGAGATGGTCAGATTCATGATTTCATTCAAGTGAAAAAATTGACAATGATACTGTATAAATAAAATTTGGTCTCATCCAACACTTTTGATTGTATTTGTCTATTACCTGGGGAAAACACTGAAATAGGAGGATGAAATAATACTAAGAATAACATTATAATTATATATTTGAAAATTACTGATTCTATAGCTATTTTACCAATGAGATATTGATGAGATAAAGAAGAGGGATAATGATAGCCCAAGTGGATTTCCCAATAATGCAACAGTGAAGAAATCAAAATCCAGTCAACATGGACATGTCTTATATCTTGATTGGAAGGTAGATAGCACAGTACATACATTTGTCAAAACTCAACCAACTGTACACTTTAGAGCTGTGCGTTTTCCTGTGTACAAACTCTACTTCAAGGAAAAAGTCAAATCACCTTATTTATGGAGCTACAATTTATGAGAAAGTACAACATTTAGCAAGCCTTGGGAGAAAAATTTCCCAGCATTCAGGAAACTTGCAAATCATTTGTTAGCCCTAGACACAAATGTAAGAAAATTTTAATAATACAAATTGAGTCAATGATGAGGGATTTGAAGATTCTTAATATTGTGGACCTAAATGGAGCCTCTATGATCATTAACCCTCCAGTTACAAATATGGTAAAACAGAGATAAAGAAAAGTTTAGGAAATTTTCCAAAGAAAATCAGAGGCAGAATTTGACTAGATGGCAGGACGATGAGCTTAAAGCTCCTTCTCCTTTCTCCTTTGTCACATTGACTTCCTCCTCCTACTACCAGCTAAATATTCTCAAGGGTCTGTTTTCAGCTCTCTTTACCTTTATTTTTATGTTGCACTCTCATTGATCCTTTAATTTCAAAGTTGTCATTTCTTTCTTCAGTCAGTAAACACTTTTTGAGTGTATATCATATACCAAGCACTGTTTTATAGGTGGGTGATAGGTGATACACAACTAAACCAGAAAGACTAAAAGTCTTCACTCACAGAGCTTATTTTCTACTAATGTCTATGCACCTGGAAGCCAGATACTGATTTCTGGAACAAGTATTCTCAGCAGTCCAGACACCATTGCCCTACAACTTCCCTTGCATATCATGACAGCATCTCAATCTCAAGGTGTCCGTGATCTCCTCTCTAAATCATCTCCTATTTTCCCCAGTCTGAAGATCATCATTGGCTGTCCTTGTTGAATCTCTAAGTCAACCAATTTGAAAAACTCTAAACTCTTCCAAACTGACTTCTTCTTAGATCTATTCAGAATCTCCATGTTTCCTCACTTCTTTGTAATGTCCAGTAGCTTTCTAACTCACATGTCTACTAGAGTCCCCAACTCTGATGTGCCCTGCACATCATTGCCTGGCTAATTTTCCCAAAGCACACCTCCTATACCAACTTTTTCCCAAACACACACACACACTCTTTTCCTTTTATTTCATCTGCCTTTCAAATTAAATGAAAATTCCTCTATCTGGCAGTAAAGACTATTGAAAGCATGGCTCCACCCTGCCTTTCAAATCTGACTTCTCCACTTCAGGTACCTGCACCTACTCCAGCCAAAGTGGATTCTTGGATGCTCCTTTGGCAGGCCCTAGTTCTCTACCACTCTGCCTCTGCTCATTGTGTTTCTATCTGGACTCGTTATGCAGATTTGCCCCACTCTGTACTCATCATCAACCTCTGTGTACAACTCACTCACTGTCTAAGACTCCTTTCTCATTCTGATTTTTCCTTCATTTGAGTGTAGTCATCGCTCAGTGCATTGCATTATGGTCATTCTCTTCCTTTTTTACTAAAATAACATGATGCATTCTCACAAAATGATACATCCTTATTGAAAAAAAATTAAAGTATACAGAAGAGTAATGAAAGTAAAAACCACCTGAAGCTGCATCACCCAGAGATATCTGTTTTTGGACATCCCTTCAGATGTTTCTTTGTATGTATACACAATTTATGAAGTCTATATATTTTTCCAAAACTGAGATCAAATTCTGCCTTTTTTCATGTTGATATATTCTGATGCTCTTTTAATGTTGATCAATAGAAAACTAAACTGTAATTTGCCGTGGCTGCAAGGTATCTCATCGTCTGGCTTTACCATAATTTTTTGCTTTTTGTTGTTGTTGATTTTTTTTTTTTTAATCTTGTGTTCCTCCCAGTAGAAGATGCGGGGAGGAGTTGCTTAGCATGTGTTCTACCCATGTCTCGTAATATGCAAGTGAGCAGTCTGTCATGGTCCTTGACAGGGACTGTTTGTGACATATCACTCCATGTGATTTGGGACCTGGGAAAATGTTTCGAGATCTTGAGAACACGTTAGAGAGGATTGGCCTAAAGTCCTATAGTAAAGTTTTAGCCTTTAAAAAAACAATTATTACTGCTTTGAACAGCCTTATGCCCTCATTGCCTGTAAGAAAGCCATTCATTATTTCGTGTTACATAATCTGCAGAGAGCTTATTCACTTAGAAAGCAATGCATTCATCATAGCTTCTGTCTTATCAGTAGCTAAAAGCAGGATCTGTTCTGCATCTTTGAGGCATTCTTCGCAGCACAGACCTCATGCTATCACTAATTAGCCAGAGCATTCCCAGCCAAAAATCCCAGTGCCTGTCCTCGACAAAAAAGTCTGTTTTTCCACAGTAAGGGTAAAGCCTGCCTCTCTGTCTAGGGACATCTCCATAGGACAAGCAAAAGTAGGGTGGTGGTGAGCTGTCAGATCAGCCAGCACAGTGAAACAGACTGCAGCCTCTTAGGTGACTTACTGTTTGCTGCCTCCCTTTCTCTGCAAAGTGGGATCTCCCTTAGACGATGCCTTTGTCCTCTGACAGAATACCTAACCACCATGAGACAAGCCACTTCTGCATTATTCTGAACATTGTTCCTATCCATTCCCCATTTCTGGCTTCCCCTAGCCAACTTCCAGCCACTTGCGTTAATGATGAATGCGATTAGCAGCCTATGCTAGTCCATTAGAGAAAAGAAAGAAAGAAAGAAAGAAAAACCATGAGATTGTTTGCTTGTCACTGGGAAGTGAGGCTTGACGAGAACATCCTCTCTGTCCCTCCCCACCGCCCCTCCTGCCGTGTGCCTGTGATCTGTGCGCATGCGCTCATGGTTGCCCGTGTTCCATGGCTCTGCCATTTGCTCAGTGGGGGGACGTTTTCTTAGCTGAGCAGTGCACCACTCTGCCTGAGGGATTGAGAACATATTGCTTGGCAGGTGGGCCTACTCAGACGCACTGACTGTTGTTTCAGCACTGACAGGGAACATACATCATGCAGGCCCATTATGCCAGCATAAATCCATGGTAACCTGTTCAAAGGGCTGCAACCAGCAAACAACGTGTTTGGGTCTTAATAGGTGATATTTTTGAAACATATAATTGGGATCTGAGAAGTAATTCTGGGTGACAAGCCACTCCTTCTGCCATCCTAACAGAAGCTGGGCCTACAGCAAAATACCACTCCTGTCATGCTGCACAAAGATGACTGCCATTCCAGCTCAGCTCCAGGCTGCTGTGCACAGCACCAATGGTGCCAAGAGCTTGTCTGTGCAGGGAAAAGAGCCCTCAGGTTTGAGGGTTTTCCTTTGTGCCTTGGTGCTCTGGACTGCTGGCAAAAGGAGCTCCTAGGATTGTTGATAGGCAATGTCGGAGCCTCTTTATTCAGCCTACTATTACAAGTTTGAAAGTGCTCTAGAGTTTGTTTGGTGGTGGGTAGTGGACAGATAATCCTCAAAGCAGAGGGTTCTGATCTTTGTCATGAATAGAAGCTATCTTTCTTTTCCCCCACTGGCCTCCAGTAGGAGAATGAGATATTAAGAAAGTCCTTGAACCGAGTGTGAAGGGGCTTGGTATCAGGAGCCTTGCTGGCTGCTTCCCTACACAGAAGCCAGACTTGTGGTGCCAGCAACTTGGAGATATAGTGGGTAAAGGTTGGCACAGCTCTGGTCACAGAGAACACTTTTCCCTGCATTTCTAGGATGAGGAAGTGAATGATTAGTTTACATGGGTTGCCATGCATTGGAGTCATGATACAGTTTCCTTATGACACACATGCTCCATGACTCATGTTCTGCATTCCTATTGTGCACTCTCACAAGATGCACCTCACTGCACATAATCATCTGTTGCTTTCTGCTTATCCACTAAACTGTGTTCTCCCTGAAGACAAGTACCATACCTTATTTGTACATAGCTGAGTGCTGGTTTCATGGGAGACACAGAAGGACTGAATAAAGGAAGATGTTCATTCATAAAAAGAAAAGCCACAAGGAGGTCATTGTGGAGTTGTTGACTTTTTTTGTCTTCTTGATTTCTAAGAAATCATAACATGGGTATTTCAGTATGACTTGCCAATTAAATTATAGCTGGGTGGCAATATTGTATTATTTAGCTCTCATTCTGCCACACAATTAAACCAGTATCAACACAGCCCGATATGCATGCTACAGCATCTGTACTTTTCTTTTGCTACAACAGAAGTAGTTTCCTTAAAGCAAATTAGAAAATAATCTCATGAGACCAAGGACTTTATAAAGCATAAGGACCAAGGAGGGCCAGGTGTGCACCTACCGTCCTAGCTACTCTGGAGGCTAAGGTGGGAGGATCTCCTGAGCCCAGGAGTTGGAGGCTGCAGTGAGCTATGATGGCACCACTGCATTCCAGCCTGGGCAACACTGTCTCTAAAAATAGAAAATAAAATTTTAAGGACCAAAGAGAAGACTGTTATGATGTGAACAGTAGCAGTCAATATTTAGAAAAGTTGTGTTTCTGATAGCCTGGCACGGAATGGTGATTATGAGAGATATGGGCTGTGTCACACTGTAGCAATGGCCCAGCTACCCCTCCACCAGTTTCACCACTTTCTTGTGTTTCTGCTCAACAGTATGGTTAGTTATGACACAGAGATTTGCCAACCCAGGTTTCATAGCAACATAGACTTTGGCCTTCTGTCCCCAGATATTCTAGTTATAAGGCCTATACAGGAGCCTGGGATTATACTTTGAAAATGCTTTTCAGGTGGCTTAGATGCAGCCAGTCTGTGGACTCTGGTTTGGGAAGCACTGATTAGAAGAATACAATACTGAGAAGCCCAGTAGTTCCCTCAGTCTTACCACTGCCATGTGTCCTCTATATATCTTTCCTGGACCATCTGTTTAAAAATGTCTGATGTCTTAGACAGAGGCTCTGATGAGCCTTAAGAGCTCCTTGCAAGACATAAAACCAAGAGGCTTTTTGATATGGAAGGGAAATATCATTTAGTACATCTCCATGTCCATCATCAGTTCTACCTCTGAAATATTTTTTAAAAACACCTTTATTGAAATACAATTCACTCATCATGAAGTTCATCCTCATAAAGTATACAATTTATTGATTTTTGGTATATTGACAGCCATTTAGTAAATTGTACAACCATCACCACTATCTAATTCTAGAACATTTTCATCAACTACGAAGAAACCCCAGGCTCATTCCCTCCTACCCAGGCCCTGGCAATCCCTAATCTACTATCTCTGTGGATTTGCCTATTCTGAACATTTTATCTCAGATATCCTAAACTGACTGAACATAAGTCCAGTTGTATCTGCAAATGTCTCTAAAAATATTTTTTTCTAATATTCCATTGAGGGTTGCTGGTTCTTACATCTTTCATGGTCAGAAAGGCTTCATTTATCTCTAACTTTTACCTACATTACCCTTCTGTAACGTTAACTCATTATCCCTTGTCTTCTCTGCCTCTCTCTCATCATTTCACCAACACTCAAATTCTTTATAAATTCAAACATCATCATCAAGTCACCCCCCGACTTTTCTGTAGGATGAATGATCTGAACAGTCCTATGCACCTTCCCAGATTTACCTAATATTTCCTCCTATTTCTTTTTATTTAAATAACCAAGTGTTCACCCTTTTCTCTAAAGTGGATGCCTTCGTTTGTGCCCTTTTTTATTCTCTTTTTCATGCTCTAGAACCTGGCTTTGGACTGCGTCTTCATTTTCTTTCTTCAACCTACCGTAATACACCACGTTCACACTTTTAAAAAATTGCCTCTATCCTGCTGCCTCGTCAAGATACCATTCTCTTTTTCTCATTCTCTTCACTGCCAACCCTTTTGAAAGCACAGTTTGCTCTCTCTGTTGGTGCTTCTTTTCCACTCACTCCCACTTCACTTCTAGCAGCCATGACTCTGCTCCCATTACTTTACAGAAATGTCTCTCCTTGTAGTTCATGGCATCAAGCCCAGTACCCTTCCCTGACCCCATTCCCTGAGACCTCTAGGTAACCTGGAGCTCAGTTGACTATTCCTCCATCTTGAAGCACTCTTTTTCCTTTGGCTTCTCTGGCACTCCACATTATCCAGCTACTTTTGGCTCCAGTGTTTAGTGCCTTCCCAAATATGGGTGCCCACTCTTTTATCTGTCTATTTTCTCCCTTTCCAGCCTCATAACACCATCTGGCTCCTAACTATGTGGATAACTTCCAAAACTATCTTCACCACTTGGATGTCCTGCCAGCTCTTTAGACTCATTGCTCAAAACAGAACTCAAACTCAGGCTTTCCATCTTTCCTAATGTTGGCCATAATGTGACCCAAGGTTGAAAATTTGACTTTTTTCTTTCTTTCTCTATCACCTCCTTGGTTGCCAGGATGACAGGCCATCATGTATGTAATAGCTCTTTTATTTTGTTGAAGCTCTATTTCTTCATCCATCGTCTCTACTTCTCAGTGTCATTGTCCAGGTCCAGGCCTTCATTGGCTCTCATCTGGACTATCACTAGACCATTCGATCGCTGCTCATTCCATCTTCTACATTACAGCCAGATAGCAGTCCTCCTTCAACACTTAACACATATGTCATATCCCTAGGCGGCACTCTTTCAAATTCTTCTAAGCCTACTGAATACGTCTTTAACGCCTTATCCTAAGTTACAAGACCTTCTATATTATTTTCCATTCCTTCATATTCTCTGTGTTCTGTCCTAAGCAAAACACCGGTCATTCTTTCACCTCCACAATTTCTCATTTACAGAATCTTTCTTGTCCTGTGTTCTTTTATCTAAAAGGATGTCCTTTATTTCTACCAACGGATGATTCTATGTGTTGAAATCCTCTCATCCTTCAAATTCTTTCTCTTCCTTGAAATCTTAGAACAGTATTTCTCTCTCCTTTGAATTTCCCAAATTGTATGAGGAGGCAGGGGTGTGGGGAGTAGGAAAGGACATTTAGCACTTTGTCTTGTATTTCCATTATTTATGTGCTTGTCTTATCCAGTTCCACAAAAAGTAGGAGCCTTGCATTTTCATTGTTATAACTCCTGTGACCGCTGATAAAGTATCTTAAATATACTGTATCCTGAATAAATGTTTCTTCAGTGAATGAATTTTTTAACTTCTATAAAATATAGAAGATGTAAAAAACTAAACTTGTAGATGACAGGCTTTATGTCAGTGTCAAGAGAGTTCTCAGTAGTTTCCACACTATTATTATTTTCAATCAATCTAGCTACAAGGTTGAGGTGAAAGAAACTTGAGAGAATTGTAGCAAACCTGCCATCATCTTCATATTGTAATGCCTTTGCATTTGCATAATATTTTATACCGTTACAAGGTACTTTCCCATCTTATCTGACCCTCTCTGTACTTATTTCAGGTTATCATAATATCCATTTCATAATGAGGAAAATGTATTCTGGGCAGTTTCAATGACTTAATTAACTAATGTCAGGTTATTGATTAGGTGCAGACCTGGACAAAGGGACCTGTTGACTGTCTTTAAATATTTGAAGAACTAGCATGTCAAAGAAAATTAAATCTTACTTTTTTTATTCTTTATTTCCTCAGAGGACTAGAACAAGTACAAGCAAATTCAAACTCAATGAGGAGATAAACTTTTTTATCAGATCCACTTCAAGATGATATTGGCTGCCTCTGTTGTTCAACCCAGGGAGAGCAAGCTGGCCAACCAGATAGAGGATGGTTTGTTGGAAAGAGCCTCCCAAAAAGTATAGGTTAACCAAGCTCCCTTCTAATTCTGCAATTTTGACTTTCTTTTTAGGTCAGCACTGTGTTACTACCCTGCGTAATCTAAGTTTTGATTTCTGTCTTTTTTTAGAACTCAACCTTAAGCAAATTTAGCCACAGTGTGGTCTGGGTCCTAGATTTTTTATGAGATGGCAACTCCACCTTATCCTACCTACTCCTTGCAACTGGTATTGGACCACCTACAGGTGGGAATCTAAAAGAATATATTTCCACCCAATCCTTCAGTGCCTAGAGCTGCCAGCCCAGTGGGGGAAAAAAATGAAGTTTTCAGAAAATCTCACAGGTGCCATCATCACATGTAGCCGGCCCAGTCTGGCAACTCCAGAAACCTGTCTGGTATTATGGCCATGGTAGGCAAGCCTAGCGTTCTCTCAGAATATGCCACTCTCTCATTCTGTTGGAAGGAGATGGGTGACTCTAATGAGCTCCAAACTTTTCCTTGAAATGGGGAGTTGCCTAAAAAGGCAACTGCCTCCAAACAGCCAAATGGAAATTATGATATTTCACTGAACTCAGAACCAAATCTGCCTTTTTTTTTTTTTTCTTTATAGAAACATTTTATGTGCCATGTGCCTTGGGAGCCAAAAAGAAATCATACTTTGGCTCCCTGTTCCACTTTGCTAAGCTCAGATACTGTAAATACCCTCCTCTCCTCTCATAACGTTAAATTTTTCATGAATTCATCATAAAGGAGCCACTTTGTAGGTTTGGCTGGTACCAGTGAAAGACTTCATTTTCTATTTCACAGTAACTTTTCAGTGCAAAAAAAAATTATGGGTGTAATGTTGAAAGACTAGAATTATTCATCAAGTCTTCACTCCCTGCAAATGAAGAGAATTTTTCTAAAGCCTATCTGGAAGAATGCAACACAGACATGCATATTTTAGATGGTGCTTCATCTCCACCGTAGCCACCTTATCTTTCTGAGAGGAGTCAGGAGTAAGAGAGGACATGTGCTTTCTTATTGTTTTGTGGATTCATTCAAGAGTCCACACCAGCTCACACATTTCCCCCTTACCTTCCAGTGTACCTAGAACTCACCAAGGCACCGAAGAAGAGAATATTTCCTTGAATTGTGCATTGATAGAAGTACCAGTAGCTTTGTATGATAAAATGCAATGGTTCTCAGACTTTGACATGCATCCGAATCCTCTGGTGGGCTTATTAAAACACATGCAAGGCCTCATGCCAAGATTTTCTGCTTCAGTAGATCTCAGTTGAGGCCCAGGAATGTGCCTTTTTAGAAAGGTGGTGGTGCTAATGCTGCTTGTACAAGGACAACACTTTGAGGAACACTAATATAATGAAGAGAATTTAGAAATCAGGAAACCTTGGTTTTAGTCCTGAGTCATCTGCCAATGGCGGATCTATGGACAAGTCCCTGGGCCTCAAGAGTAGTGACTCCTGTGCTACGTGAACTAGTGTTACTTTGAGAATAAAACCTGAGGGTGTGCAAGAGAACACTCAGCACGCAAGGGTCTAGAGGGACTTGAAACATTATAATTACTAGCATGAGGAGAGTTGAAGGAAAACAAATGGAAGAAGTTTTAAGATTCAGTCATCCTGTCAAGTCCAGGCAGAGAATGGCTGGCACTTAACTGCTATGCTAAGAAGGGGCCAGCGAAGATGGGCAGATTTTAGGTAGTTCCCCTATTCTGTGACCTGGCTCTGAAAAAGTCAGATACCCTGCTTTATTCATATTCCATATGACGTAGCTGGGCTGTGTTAGAGCAGTGGTCCTCAAACTTGCCTGTGATTCAGAATTAACCTGGGACATTAGGTAAATACACAGAGGCCCAAGCTTTTTCCTACTTCAGGGAGCCTGGGCCTTGGGGTGATTCTAATACACTCCAAAGTTTGAGAATGACCGAATCTGTGCGGATAACTGTAAAACCATATCCTGTCAACCTGTAAAGGAACTGGATGCCCTACACAGTATTTTCAACCTTGTCTGCACATTGGAATCCCCTGCAAAGCTTTGAAATCCCATGCGTATGGGCCACTATCCAGTCCCATTGTATCCGAGTCTCTGGGGGTGGGGCCCTGGTGTCAGTACCTTCCTACAGCACCTCAGTAATTCGCATTTGCAGCCAAGGCCAAGAAGCAAGCACTGACTCAGAAAGAGTCCCCTGTCATTGTCCTCAGCAAATACGTTTTGTTTGTGTTTTGTTGGCTTGTCTCTTTCCCATATCATGCGGTGAGAATATTGAGGCCGTCTCTTTGTGTCCAGAAACCAACACAGTGCCTCACTCTGTGCGATAGGTACTCGGAACATGTTGGTTATTCGAATGAATATTTCAAGGTCTTTGAATGTTGAATGAATGAATATACAAATAAAATACAACAAAACTCACCCCAGAAATCCCCTACATTTAACTGTTTTCTGTAAGCACAACCCATTGTGGAGTTCAGGCCCTCACAATAAGAGAGTATTTATTGAATAATTTGCAGAATCACAATCACAGAATATCTGTTGAATAATCTGTAGAACTGTTATGAACCCCAACTATACTTACTCTTCCAGGTGAGATGAGGAGTCAGAGAAACATTTGCCTTGCAGAGTGTTAAGAATGCTTAAAAAAAATAATAAAAATAAAATAAAATAAAAGTAAGCAAATTAACAACATACTTGACACCTACTACGTGGCATACATTTTCATGTGTTCTCACTGAATCTTCACAGCAAACTTGCATTCTCTCTGTTTTTTTCTGAGGGAAGAAACAGCAAAAGCAAATCACCAATGTTGGGAAGCACAAGGGAGTTAGTTGGGCCCCAGAGCTTGAGTTCTTTTCCAGTATTTATTTATTTGCTGCCATTCAGAGCTTCCCTAGCCACCCCTGCTGCTTCCCTGACCTGCTCCTGCATGGCTCACCAATGGATCCTAGCCATGCCAGCCCTCCCAGAGAGCTTCCTGACTCTTCCAGTGAAGTTTCCCCTGGGAAATTCTCACTGGCCCATGATTTGATTGCCTGACCGTCATCAAAACTGGTTAGATACCTCATAGTATGCTATGCTAACCATATTAAAAAGCTTATTCTCATAGCTTTGCAATGGTTTCTTTATATGACTGTTCTTTGCCCTAGATAGAAGGCTTCTTGAGGGCAAGAATGGTTTCTTGCCTATCTTTACTTATATTCCCTTTGCCTAGCATACTTTCTAGCCCATTGGAGAGACTCAGTTTTTTCTAAGGAATGAATGACAGCAGAAACTCATCCATGATGAGCAAGGACCTCCTGAAACATTTCAGCATGTGTGCATGTGTTGTGCTTCAGAATATTTTAGAAACATTTTCCAGATTTAATTGAAGCTTCTGGGAAGCCTTGCTGTGTTCTTCCTTGCAAAAAATAGAAGGTCGTTACCAGGAAGTCTCAGTGTACCATATTTATCTGGTGAGTTTTGAAAATACTGAGTAATGGGACTAATGACTCAACATAGTATTTTCCAAACTGTGAGGTAATCTTTGGACTTTGCAAGATTATTATATTAAGTGTACTTTTTAGTCTGTCAGTAAAAAATAAAAAGCCTGTATTTTCACATTAGAATTCAAAGAACATCTGCTGCGTATTGTAAATAACATATTTTGAAAACCAACTGATGCATACTCAGCCTGCCTCCGCATGCTAACTATAGCAGGTCCTTAAGATAAGATTCAGTTTGCCATTGGTACCGCTCTTGCTTTGACATTCCACTGTTTGGTGAACCACCGTTTTCCAGAAATCTTTAGACACCATTCAACCCTCTAAACAAACTCAGTACGGTGAGGTTTTCAGCTTCCTGTTTTCTAGTGGGATTAGAAAGGGACCTTATTCCTAGATGATGATGTGTTTTTCAAGGAGTTAAACTTAGGTTTTCTACTGGGGCCATTTCTTAACCCCAAGGACATGAGTCCTCTGGCTGGAAGCTCAGCTCTTCCTGCCTAGCAGAGAGCCACCAGTTGCCACAGGCAACCAACCGCTCCGGACAGGAAGGGTAGTATTGATTTTGCTGGTCTGCCTGTAGGGGAGCCGGCCAAAGAGGAATGCTCAGAGGGGCTCCTCTGTCTGGGGTGTGCATTTGCACAGCAGCCCCATTCATGTCCTCCAGCCTGCATCTCACCTCCTCGGGAGACTGAAAAACTCAAATCAGCTTTTCCCTTGTTCCTTCTCAGTTTGTCTTGTTAGCACTCTTTCTTAGCAAGTAAGCACCATATGTCTTCTATGGGAACTTGTTTTCAGGAGATTCCCAGCGCATGTGTGCTGGCTGGGAAGAGAGGAATTGGTGTTTTGCTAACCAGCAGTGCTCGCCAGAGTGCCAGCTTTTGAGTCCTGCCCTTCCTGTTCATCTGCCCCGAGGCTTGGTTTGTCCTGGACACAGTATTTCACTGGATCTTACTGGGGTCGCAGAAAATTGCCTGGCTTATGAGGGATTTTTCTGAACCAAAGAGAGAGCCTGTGTGGATGCCTCTCTATGGTTCCTCATTATCCTGGGTAGGCTGTGTCTCACAAGCACCTGTTCATTGATCTGGTCCTCTGTCCTTGTGGAGACGATAGCACATACTGATTATAGGCGCTCTTTGTGATGTTATTGGGCTTCCTTGCTCTTAGCCAGCCACCCATGCCAAAGCATGCAGCTGATATGTTCTGCTTTTGAAATAATTTGGTTTTTGTAACATGGAGCCCACCACCCCCCTTTCAACCTTTAATACCTGTCTTCTTTGAAAGCCAGCTTGTTGAGCATCCAATTTGTCTCTTTTCTTCTTCACTTTCCCCCTGTTTCTTTGCACTCAGGCTGTCTTTTATCAAAAACAGAGAGTGAGCCAATGACACCTCGTGGCAAGCAGCAGCGTGAAGCATTTTCTTCTTTCACCTTGACATCTTTTCGGCAAAGAAAAAGCAAGGGTTGGGAACCTGCTCTATTCACTTTGGCTTCTGCAGCTACCTCTTTTAAAACTGCTGGTTGTTATTGCCTGGTAGCTGTCTCCCTGAAGGTTTTACCAGTTGTTTTGAAAGGCTGGCTATTCCCTTGGGAATTCACCTTACACAGGCATAGGTGCATGTGTATGTGTATTTGTGTTCATATGCTATTAATTAGTAATGAAAAATCAGGCCAAGCCTCTTTGGCACTTTTTTCCCCCTACAGATGAGTAGTCGGTGTTCATAATAATTGCCAAAACTTATTTCGAGTTTCCTGGGTACCATGGTCTCATGTCATTCTTACAACAACTTTTTGAAGTAGTCCGCATTTTACAGAAGAGAACACTGATGACAGGTTATGTACCATAGTGGAGCTAAGACGTGAATGCAAGCATTCTGCCTTGAAAGCCCAGGCTATTCACAAATTAACTGAATTGCCTGGGCCTGATATAGTATCTCTCAGTCACTCATTTGAACTTTGCCAACTGTAGTCCTAAATGCCCAGTGCTTATCCTTGGAAGGGCTAGATATCAGCAAACATGAGATGAGTGGAAAATAATCTTTGTTCTAAAGTTCTAAGGGGTAAGACACATTGCTACCAACATATGCGGCCTATTAGATAATGATTCTCAGGGGCATAGAGGAGATTGACCCCTGTGGTTGGGAAGGTGGGGCAAGGACCGAGAGAGAGTGGGGGGGACAGTTCTGTTATAGCCCAAGGTGATAAAGGAGTTGTGATAATCACTGGATTGATAATCACTATCCTAGAACCATAGTGTTCCTGTAATCATAAAAGCTACTATTAGCCTGGTGTGGCGGCTTAATCCCTATGCTTTGGAGGCTAAGGTGAGAGGATCGCCTGCAGCCAGGAGTTCGAGACCAACCTGGACAATATAACAAGACCCTTCTCTAAAAAAATGTAAATAAATAAATAAATGTTTAAAAGCTACCAGTAAGTGAACATATACTGTATTTCTGGCATTGAACCTATATGCTTTCATTTAATCATTCTCATTACCCTATAAGGAAGATACTGCTATCTCATTTTACAGACCAAAAAAAGTAGGTTCAGAGAGGTTATCCTGGGTCAAACTTGTCACATCTTAAGTGAAAACAAACTTAGTCTTGAACCCAAATGTGTTTGTCTTCAGAGCCTATGCTCTATTCTTTCCTAATTATCAGTGTCTTTTTGCCCATTGTGCTATTTAATCAGAATCATTATCATTAATAGCTCATCCAACTGATAAAGGAGGGAAACAAATGAATTTTGTATTTGTGGACCAGAGTATGTGATTGAGCTGAGTATGCAAAGATTTGTTCCCCTGGTCTCCTGGATGATCTTTTCACAAGTGGTCTCAGTCAGCTGCCATGTGCTTAACATAAGTTGAAAGTTAGTTGACACCTTTGCTTCACTGAGGATTGTTTCCAGAATTATCAGTGCTTAGTGACTTCGTAGATACATATAGATTTGGGAATGTGTTCCCAACTCTTTAGCTGTACAGATCTGGGAAGTGCACTTAACTCTATTCAACCTCAGCTTTTCTATCTGAACATCATGTTAGGTAATTCCAAGATTTGTTTAGCTCTGAATGATAATTGCTGTTTACCATCAAGCCTGTTTGTTTTACACATACAAACACTCTTAACCCATGAAGTATGTAGTTAATTGAGAAAGTTAAAGGAAAAAGTCATAAAGAAGAAAATATGCTATCTACACTTAATTTTTAAAAGCAGCTTTATTGTGGTGTGATTGACATATGATAAGCTATATATATTTAAAGTGTACAGCTTAATAAGTTTTGATCAAAGTACCCACTTATGACACCATCACCACAATGAAGATAATGGACGTCTCTATTCATTACTCCACAGGTCCCCATGCTCCTTTGTGGTCCCTTCCTCCTGCCCATTCACCCAGCCCCTGCCACATGAACAAAAAAACAACTGCTCAGCTACCTGATCTACTTCCTGTCACTATGGATTACTATTCATGTTTAGAGTATTATATAACTGTAATCTTATACCATGTATACTTTTTTGTGCTCTTGCATTCTGCATAATTATTTTGAATTTTTTTTTTTTTTGAAAGAAAGTCTCCTTCTGTCACCCAGAGTGGCATGATCTCAGCTCACTGCAACCTCTACCTCCCGGGTTCAAGCCATCCTCCTGCCTCAGCCTCCAGAGTAGTTGGGATTACAGGTGCACACCACCACACCCGGCTAATGTTTGTATCTTTAGTGGAGATGGGGTTTTGCCATGTTGGCCAGGCTGGTCTCGAATTCCTGACCTCAAGTGATCCACCCACCGCCGCTGGCTGCCCAACGTGTTGGGATTACAGGTGTGAGCCACTGCACCCAGCCTGTTTTGAGATTCATCTATATGGTTGCGTGCATTGAGGCCATTTCTTTCTTTTGCTGAATAGTGGTCCATTGTATGGATATACCATAATTAATTTATCTTTTCACCTACTGATAGACATCTAGGTTGTTTACAATTTTTGGTTATTACAAATAAAGCTGCTATGAACATTCACATGCAAGTCTTTGTATGGACATACATGTATTTGAACTTAAGGAAGTATCTAGGAGTAATATATGTTTAATGTTTTACAAAAATGTCAAACTGTTTTCCAGGGTGGCTGTACTGTCTTACATTTCCACCAGCAGTGTATGAGAGTTCCAGCTCCTCACATCTTCACTAACACTTTGTATGTCTTTTCATTTTAGCCATTCTTTTTTTTTTTTTTTTTTTTTTTTTTGAGATAGAGTTTTGCTCTTGTTGTCCAAGCTGGAGTGCAGTGGCGTGATCTCGGCTCATTGCAACCTTCACCTCCCAGATTCAAGCGATTCTTCTGCCTCAGCCTCCCATGTAGCTGGGATTATAGACATGCGCCGTGACGTCCTGCTAAATTTTTGTATTTTTAGTAGAAACAGTATTTCACCATGTTAGCCAGGCTGGTCTCGAACTCCTGACCTCAGATGAGCCACCCGCCTCAGCCTCCCAAAGTGCTGGGATTACAGGCATAAGCCACCATGCCCAGCCTCATTTTAGCCATTCTAATACGCATAAACTGGTGTCTCCTTGTGGTTTTTAACGATGTTGAGCATATTTTCATGTGTTTGTTTTCCATATGTATGTCTTTTTGGGTAAACTTTCTATATAAATCTTTTGCCCATTTTTAACCTAGATTCTTTGTTTTCTTATTGTGAATTTGAGATTATATATATGAAAAAATGTTGTTTAAGAAATAATCTAAAATAAAAATTAATGTAGCCTTTTATGTATTTACATATGTATACAACTCCTGATATATATGTATACACACATATATATGTGTACACACAGACACACACACACACACATTCTGCAAAGATTTTCTCCTAGTTTATGGCTTAAAAGTATCTTTAACTGTTATAAGTTAAAGATAACTTAACAGTATCTTTCAAGGAGTAGAAATTTTTAATTTTGATGAAGCCCAATTAATTAATTTATTATTTTATGTATTGTGTTTTTGGTATTATATCTTTGCCTAACTCGAGGTTAAAAGATTTTCTCCTATGTTTTCTTATAGGAGTTGCACAATTTTAGTTTTTACATTTCAGTCTCCAGTTTCTGAGTTCATTTTTGTACATAACGTGACTTCAATTTTGTATATGGTACGAGGTATGGATTCAAGTTTTTTTGTTTGTTTGCTTATGGATATTAAAGTGTTCCAGCACTGCTCATTGAAAAGGTTATGTGTTCTCTACTGCACTGCCTTTGAACTTCTGTTCAAATTCTGTTGTTCACATGTATGTGTTTATTTCTTCACCCTTTACTCAATTCCACTGATCTAATTTTCTGTCTTTATGCCAATACCACATCATGTGGTTACTACAGCTTTATGATATGCTTGAAATCAGGGAGTGTTAGCCTTCCAACTTCTTTTCAAAATTGTTTCGGTTATTGTAGGTTCATATATTTCCATATGAATTTTAGGATCAGCTTGTCAACTTGTGTGGAATCTATAGCTCACTCTGAGGAGAATTAATACCTTATTATTGAGTCAAACCGTGAACAAAGTACTTTTTCATTTGTTTAGTTCTTCTTTCAGTTGTCTTAGCAATATTTTGTATTTTTTAATGCACAGGTCTTTCACACTTTTTTTGAGTGATCCTTAGTTTTTTATATTTTTTGATGTTATTGTAAATGATACATTTTTAAAATTTAGATTTTCGATTGTTGCTAGTATAGTTTATTTTTGTATATTGATGTTAAATTATGATAAATGCACATACTCTTATAGTTCTAGTAGCTTTTTTAATAGATTCTCTTTGATGTTTCTACATAGATAGTTATTATGCCTGCAAATAAAGTTTAACTCTTCCTTTTCAATCTGGATTACTATTTCTTTTCCTTGTTGATTACAGTGTTAGAACCTCCAAAACAATATTTAATAGAGGTGACAGTGGATATTTCTGATCTTAGGGCAAAAGCATTCAGTTGTTCACCATAAGTATGATGTTTCCTTTGGGATTTTCATATATAGTCATTTTCAGTTTGAGAAAGTTCTTTTCTAATCCTGGTTTTCTGAGAGTTTTTGTCAGGAATGAATGTTTGATTTTTTTGGTTGTTTGTTTTGGTGCTTTTTCTGCAACTATCAAGACAATCATATAGTCTTTCTTTTTTGTTTTCTTTTTGAGACAGGGTCTTGCTCTGCCCCCCAGGCTGGAATGCAGTAGTGCGATCATAGCTTACCGCCTCCTTGAACTCCTGGGCTCAAGTGATTCTCCTGCCTCAGCCTCTCAAACAGTTGGGACCATAGGCATGCACCACTATGCCTGGCTGGTTTTTTTTTTCTTTCTTTCTTTTTTTGTAGGAACACGTTCTCCCTAGGTTGCCCAGGCTGGTCTCAAACCCCAGGATTCAAGCGATCCTCCTACCTTAGCTTCTCTAAATGCTGGGATTATAGGCATGAGCCACCACACTCAGCCAGGTCTTTCTTTTTTAGTTTGTGACTATGGTGAATTATATTCATACATTTCTAATATCATGCCATTCTGTGTACATTGTACATACATTGCCAAGGTCTTTTATTTGCTTATGGGTTTGCTTTTTAGAGCTCTGTATCATCTTTCTTACATAAATTCTCATCCCTAACGCATTCTCTACATTCTCAGTTTCGGTTTAAGTGGAGGGAGATCTTGGACACTTGTCAAGTTTTCAAGTCCTCTAGGTTTAAGATTCTATTTTTTTTTGCCAGTCTTTTACAATTTCCTTGTCCACACCTAAGTGGATAGCAATTTAAGTTTTTCACCTTTAGTGAGTGTTTAAAACACTCTTCTTTAGTTTAAGAGAAGCAACAATTGTATGTCCGTATTCATAGTTCAGCAATGAAGGTAATTGTTAATTAAACAATATAATTGTAATACCCAGCACAACTGGTATTTAAAAAAAAAAAAAAAACTTGGGATGGATGACAGTTCATTGTTGGTAAGCATACACTTCAGCGGAGCAGAGCAGAAGTGTGTAGTCAAACTAGAGAATAGCCGACTAGACTCAGATTTAGTGTGTGGTGGTAAGCTATTCAGAGAGTGGAAAGAATTAGTTACTCCCGGGAACTGCAGAAATGGAAGCTAAGAGAGCTTCTGTAGTTCTCTTTCATTGCTATAAACAGTATTCCCTCCCTTCAGCAACCAGTAGGCAGAAGTCCAGAGGTCACCTTCCATATGAGGAACACAAACTGGTCAACACTGAATTATTCTCATGATTAGAAAAACACCTGTGACCAAGTGTGGCTCCTTACATGGGCTTTACTATATCTGTAGCAAATAATTGGAAGAACCCTGGATTTAGAGTCAAGTGAGCCTGGGTTTGAATAGCAACGGCTATCTCTGTGTTGTTGAGCAGCCTTGGGAAAATTAGTACCTCAGAGGGTCATCTCAAGGAATAAGTGGTAGAGCATGTATGAGACAGACACAGATTTGTAGGTATGCTTTGTGTGTGGTTTGGATCCTTGTTGCAAGATGTTTACACTATCTAGGGTGGTACATTCTACCCAACCAAGTGATCCTCCTGCCCAAAAAGTTCCGTAGCTCCAGCCTGTCACCACATTTGATGCAAATGGAGAATGAAGGACATTGAAAGCAGAGAAAACAGTTTGACCAAGGTTAGGTGGCAAGGAAGGAGAAAGCATACGTGGGAAGATGTGAGCAGTCAGGATTGGGCACAAGGTTCATATTGAGGTAGAGGGGCAGACAAGCTGAAAAGCCACCTGATGTGTGACCATGCCAAGCCTTGAAGATTGGTTGGATTCTCTCATCTCTCCCCTCGCACCTTATATAGGAGGTTGGTAAGCAAGGGAGAGCCACTGAAACTTTTCTTTTTAAGGGAACTCCATTGTGAGAGCTGTGCCAGGGAGTCTCAAACCTTGACTGTATCAGAATCACCTGGGAGCTTGTTAAAAAATACATATACCTTGGGCCCCACCCAGACCTACTCAATCCTAATCTATAGGCTGGGGTCAAGTCTTCTGTATTTTTAACAAGCTCCCTAGGCAATTCTAAGTTTAGAAACCACTGCTTTAGAAGGTTAATCTGGCAGCAGTGTACAAGATGGATTGGAGCTGAGAGAGCCTGGAGGTTCAGAGACCTGCTTGCAACAACAATCCCGGCAGGAGATAATGAGGTTGGGGGCTGTGGGAATGGAAAGGAAGAATCAGATATGGGAGGTATTTTTGAGAGGCAGTCAGCAAGGACTGGGTAACCAATTTGATGGGGAATGTGAGGGAGAAATGGGACTGAACAAATAATGTCAAGGTTTAGAGAAGCTGCTCTCCATGGCATGAAGGGAGAGGTAACAGAATCCACTGGGGACCTTAGTCAAATTGCACACACCTGCTCCCCTTTCTGTGCTCATCCTCCACATCTTTCTCCTTCCCTGCAAGTTCCCTGAGATGTGTGCCAGGAGGGAGCACATCAGCTCCTCGTGGGGAAGCCTGCGTGTGTAGTTTGAGGGGAAAACTTTTCCGGGTGACACTTCTGTTGTGAGCCACTAGTTTGGCATCTTTGAGCCTGTGAGCATAGTGGTGTGGTGAGATTAGGAGGAAGGAGGGGATTGAGCTGGAGCTGACCACAGGACGTGGAATAACTTCTGGAGGCTGTGGAAATGTGAGTTCAGAGCTGGGGAGCAAGAGGTGGGCTGTGATATAAATTCAAAAGGCCACTGCATGGAGGTCATGGTGAAGACAGATGAGACTGTGGAGAGAAGAGAGGAAAGGATCCAGAGTGAAGCTTGAGGAAGGCCTATGGTTAGGAGTCATACGCAGATGAAGGGTCAAAGAAGAGCCGGCTGCAGAGGTGGGAGGAGACTGCTCTACCTCGAGGTCAACGCATGAGGCAGCCGTCTAGAAAGATCTGCAAACAGGAGGGCAGAACTCTAGCTCCTCTGCCATCCTTCCACCAGCGTGATTTTGTGCAGGAAGCAGTCCAATCTCCCGGCAGTATGTGGCACAGTCATGCAAAGGGGTTAACACTGTATAGGACCACACATTTGAAAAATTTCTTTACAAAATCCAATGTCTTTTGAGCTGATGTACCAGAGACTGACAGGCTTTAACTTCTTAGACTATTCCCCCCAGGTTTCTCATCAACTCATAACCTTCTATACACATTTTTGGCCCAGCACAGCCAAATATAAGGTATTAAAAATCATTATAGTGCTTTGGGGTCCTTGCTCCCCCCAAAGATCCAGACATGCTGCCTGTATTTTGTGATGTCACACTGTGAAAATAGGATGTTGTGTTTTGGAGGCACCTCCAGGGTGCCCAGCAATTGACATGTCTTAAGTGAAAGAAAACAAATTGAGTGAGCAACAGTAGAAAAAAAGGACATTTGTATCAGCCCAGGAAATAAAGAATTACGCAGAGATGCTATTTATGCTGCTGTGAAGCTGTGACTCTTGATAGGGACAGCATAAAGGTTGTCCACTGCTGACACTGGCAAGACTCCAGGCTGACCAGAGCTGCTCCAGTGAAGTGGGGTCAGCTGTCTCAGAAGGTGCTCTGTGAAGCTGACACTGAATCACAGTTTGCTGTAAAAAGGGCTTACACATGTAAAACCTTGTATTTTGTCTTAGAAGTACCCTGGAAACTATCACATTTTCTTAGTAGAGACACAGAGGCATCAAGTAATAAAGAAACAATTCCAAGGTTCCAGAGCTCCTGGGTAGTTGGGAAGGAGATTGAACCTACAGTTCTGGTTTGTGGGGTACAGAGAGAAAGGCTTGCATGCCAGAAGAGCCCATTAAAGAATCACTTGGCGATGGGCACGGGTTAGACTCCAGTCTGCCGCTTCTTAACTGTGTGACCTGGGGCCATTCATTTGACCTTTCTGAGCTTCAGTCTCCAATTGTAAAGGGCAGAAAATCATATTACCTCCTGAGAGTAGTTTCAAGAATTAAGGATGAAGGCACTATTAAAGTGTTTGGCATGAAGTTGATCCCCCCAAATCGATGCCCGTCGCCATAATTACTGGGTTTTCCCCAGTCATCTGAACACTCATGTACTCCCCTGGATGCACCCAAAGAGACACTGCTGTTTTCCTTTGGCATCCCTAGTTTGGATTTTAAATACTTTTTTCCTCATTAAAATAATTTTATAGCTGGCAGGAGCTTAGGTGTAGTTGAAATAGTACTGTTAAGAAGGTCTGTCCTTCAAGGCATTTGTATACTGAATGGGACTTTTTGAGTGGGCCTGGACACCAGGATTTTACAGGAAAGGTACCATAGCCCCCCTTTTTACAAGTGAACTTTTATTAAGCCACCAGCTCTCAGAACTTGCAGAATTGCTGGAAAATTGCCTTGGGCAGGGTATGCAATCACAAAATAAAGATAACAGGATGTGAGTCTTTCCAAAGCATGGGAAGAGCATGCTGTAACTTCTCACCATCCCTACCCTGGGCAAAGATGCAGCTAACCAGCTACACTGATACTTGGAATTAAGTCAGGAGACTTGGCCAGGGGCCCCCACCATACTACACCTTGGGCCCGACTGCCACTCTCAGTACAGGTTGCTAATTTAAATGCCATCCCCTGGCACTGCATGTTGAAACAAACTGGAAAATAGCAGGGCCTTTCTTTCATCAGATCATCGATGTCTGCCTGGCGCCTGCCTGCCCACTGTGGCCAAGAACTTGCCTTCCTGTGAGCATCCTCCAGTGAACAAATACCTCAAAGAGTCCTGACCTCTGGGACTTGACGACTCCTGTCCATTTTTCTCTCATTCTCTCAGCAAAAGAAATTACTTAAGAATGGGTGAGGGATGGAGATCTCTCTCAGCTCCCTGTGGGGTCTTCTTTCCTGAACAAACTGAGCAGAGCCACAAAAGAATACTTAAGGAAGGCTTGGCAGAATGTTTTGATACAAAATTCATTACAGGTTTGTTCATGTGCTGGGCAGTTGGGGTCCTCTTAAACCTGTGTAGACACTGCAGTCCTTTTGGTTCAAGTTTTGTGTTTAAAGAGAGGTTTTTGGAAGGAGATCAAAGATGTCAGATTGCTGGGCTGATTCTTAAAAGAACTGATTTGGGGAAAGGCTTAAAAACATTCATACCCAGGTTTGAAAACAAGAAGCAGCAATGAGTCCAGAAAGCTTGGTGACATGGATAACAGTTGTATTTTTAAGAAAAAGAGAATTTGAATGTCTTCTGCACACCTTATCCCTCCCTAATCTCCACATCTTTCACATGTATTTTTCTTGTTTTGTAACACTGTCTAAGACTCAAGCGTAAAAATCCATCATCCACCACCCGACCCCCACCTTTGAGTGGGCAGAGGGTGTTGTGGAGGTGACCGAAATTCATCGGGGTCATATCTAAGCATGATTTAAGAGATCCATTTGGGACTTTGTCTTCTTTCTTTTGTGTTTTTTCTTCCTTCTTTACAGTACACCATCCATAGAGATTTGTTGGCTTGTCATCCAATTTCCTAAATTTCCTGACTTCTCCCTTGTCTGGCCTTTATTATTGTCTATATCTCTCTGGCTTCCAGGTGATAAAAATGCTCACATTTTTGGCCGGGCACGGTGACTCACGCCTGTAATCCCAGCTGAAGCGGGTGGATTACGAGGTCAGGAAACCGAGACCATCCTGGCTAACATGGTGAAACCCCGTCTTTACTAAAAACACAAAAAATTAGCCGGACGTGGTGGCAGGCGCCTGTAGTCCCAGCTACTTGGGAGGCTGAGGCAGGAGAATGGCATGAACCCAGGGGGCAGAGCTTGCAGTGAGCCAAGATCGTGCCACTGCACTCCAGCCTGGGCGACAGAGTGAGACTCCGTTTCCAAAAAAAAAAAAAAAAAAAAGCTCACATTTTCTTAGGAAATACTCAGTTGTATTCTCTTTGTTGTGAAGGCTCCTTTGTCCACTCCATCTCCTCCATTCAGGGGAGGTTTTCGGAGATAATGAGTGAACTCAGAGGGATATGATGTGCCTTTTCCAATCAGGGTCTACTTCCAGTTTTTCAGGCTTGTTTTAGAGTGTGTGGTTCAGGCATAGAGAGCAGGGGTTATTTGGACACCCGGAGTTACTTGGCTATGCTACCCACTACCTTTTAATCTGAAGATACCTCATTGCATTGCTCTGCATATGTGCAGAGGAAATTTGGGACCCTGGTCACCTTTGGCATATCTTGATAGTTGTATGTGCCTGCTTGTTGTTGTTGTATATTGCTTCAGCAATATGGCTCATCATCTTTCTACATAAGAAGATACAGGGGAAAAGAAAACACCACCATAACCAAAACTGCAGAAATGAGTTTCATAAGCATTTTCTGTAACTGCTGCATCTACCCAGATCCAATAGGAATTGGAGTGCATTGGCATCATTAGAAACCAGGGCAAAAGTTCCTGCTGCAATATAAAATCTATAGATTATGCTTGGAATCAGTGAAAACCATTGCCCTTTATGCCAGCTGCTTCCTGAAGGAGCCAAGAAAAGTGGATAGTTCAGGGGAAATGCAAATATAAGCTCCCTCCTACCTATAGCAGGAAATTAGAAACCTCTTTGGTTAGCACAAACGGATTATGATTTTTTTGCGGGAGAGAACAGGAGAGGGGAAAGATACTTGAGGTGGCGTTGTATACCATAAAACTATATTTATGTGCTAAGACAAGCAATTGATGTTGTTCTATAAAATATAGTAAACACCTCCTCCCTGCCCTTTTCAATGTCAGTCAGAATTCAGAATCATGAAATTTTATAGTATTACTGGTTAGAAGGGCTTCCCACTGGGAGCAGATGCCATCTCTGTCTTCATAGACTCAGAGAAAGTCCTGACATGTTTCATGGCGTTCGTACGTGGAAGTCTGTGAAATGGAAAGGAAAACAGCTTTTTCTGTCAACCTGTCACTGATATAAGCTTTTACATTCCATCAGAATGACTAAACTTTAAAGCTGTTTTCTTCAGTGCTGAGTATCTCTCAGAACTCCCAAGTGTTATCAGATTGATAGAGTCCCAGCATATGATAGAAGACCAAAGCATTTTGTGGCATGATATTAAAAATTCATTCAAATACTCGATAAAGCGTGGTTGACAAAAGTGTGAAATGGAATAAGGTAGAGTGAATTTCTTCATGGTTTATTGCCCTTGATTTCTCTCCACAAAATAAATAGACAGAATGGACTAAAATCTCTTCTTTATGAAGGTGGGATCCTGGCAGCTGAAGGCCTGCTCATAAAAATCCTCTCTGTGCCACATACCCTTGCAGTGTTCAAAGTTGGAAGCAATGGAAATTTATTGCCGTTATACGTATTCATGTTTCAGACTGAGTGAATATGTAGGGGATGCTTTTATGAGGTTGCTGAGACCCTATTAAGAATAGAGAAATAAAACACACTTGTTTTTCCCTTGAAGCTTGTTTTTTTTTGGGGGGGGAGGTTCGTGATTTTAGTGATTATAGTGGTATTGGCAATTCATGGTGGTGGTGGCGGCCTGGTGGCAGTCCTCCCACAGAAGGTATTTAAAAGAAAACACTCTTTTCATGGTCTCCCTTTCCTGCCTGCCATCTTGTTTTGAAAGAGAAGCATAAAATAGCAAATCTTTAAAGCCACTGCAAGCCAAGCCTATGTTTTCATCTGTCTCCCTCCCTTGCCAGGCCTCCCTCTGCCTTTCTGACCTGCCACCCCCTTCCTTCCTTCTGTCTCCCTCCTTTCAGAGGACATGGGGAGTGAGAGGCTTCCCCCTGCTTCCCTGCAGTGGTGGGACAGAATGCCTCATTGGTTTCAGATACTAACTTCTGTGCTGAAAACCCAGTTGGAGCTGGTGTGACAAATGGATTTTACCTGCTACTGGAAAACACAGCCCTGTCCCACCCGCCTGCACACACAAGCCCTTTTCCCCATCTTGCAGAGCCCAACCCAGGGAGCAGGGAACAGAGAGCTGCCCCACGGCACCATCTGTTTCTGCCAGCATCTATGTTGGGCCCCGCCGGTTACATCTGTTGAGAAGAACAGTGTACTTGATGAGTTGTTGGAAAGAAATGTTTAGTCTCCCCCATCATCTCTGTTGGCCATTATGAGGCTGCTGGGCTCACGTGGGTGTATCTATGTGTGCTGCCTCTCAGGCCTCATCTGTATCAATTGGAAATCAGTCACTGGGAGTTAGTTGCAGTCAGCAGGGACCCAAGGCATTTCCCAGTGACATCAATTCATCTTCTCTTGCAGAAATTCAGGAAACAATTAAAATTCTGATGCGTTCCAGGGAGGATTTCAAATAAATCAGCCGATAGCTGATATCTTGTAACTCTTGGTAGCAAAGCAAAATTAACAACCCAGCCGCATCTGTGTACAGTATGCTGAAATAAAGAAATTAACCATGCATCACCTCCAATAGAGGAAGCAGCTGGCCTGTTCTCAACCTTTCCATAAGTACCCAAAAGCTACTGATTTGTTAAGTTGTCATTCTCCTTATGGACATCAAGGACTTCCTGCATATGCCAAAAACTGAGCTGGCCAAATAATCGGTAAGTTATGGAAAATCCAGGCACTGATTAAACTCAGTTATAGCTCCCATGTTATGCAGAGGAAAGCTGACATTTTGAGGCGAACCCAGTTGATAGCTGCTGAGGAGGTAATATAGGATGCAAGTAGGTTTGGCAGCAGATTTAGCCGGAATTTTGTCAGAATTTGAGGATTTTAGAATCATAATCAGATAGCCAGTATTGTCTCTCTCCCCTCAAACCAAATGCATTGTGCAAGAACTTGTGTTAATTATCCCTGTTAATTACAGTGATACCACCTCAGTTTTTCCAGGCTCTTTTTTGCAGGTGTCTTTGCGGTAATTTTTTGTCTTACCACTTGCTGACCAATAGAACTCATCATTCTTCCTAGATTCTCTTGAAAAGTAGCATAACAAGAACTGGTCGGGAATAATGTTCCCTTGAAAAATAAAAATCTCAGCATCACACGCAAGTAAAAGCCATGTGCCTTATTGAAGTTCTAAGCCTATATTGTGTGTGTGTACATGCCCGTCACATAAAAATGTAATCATTTATTAGTTTGAGTGGATTTTTTTTTCCTGGAAAGATGCGTAAAATTTTAAAGTAAAAAGAATATAGTGGGCTGGGGAGGTTGCCCATGCCTGTAATCCCAGCACTTTGGGAGGCTAAGGTAGGAGGATTGCTTCAGCCCACGAATTCAAGACCAACCTGGGCAACATAGTGAGACCTCGTCTTTACAGAAAAGTCAAAAAATGAGGTGGGAGGATCGCTTGAGCCCAGGATGTTGAGGCTGCAGTGAACTGTGATCTCGCCACTGCACTCCCACCTGGGTGACAGAGCAAGACCCTATGGCAAAAAAAAAAAAAAAAAAAAGAATACAATGGCTGGAAAACAAAACATCACTTGAAAATTTTCCCACCTTTTAAATTGCCAGCACTGGGAAGGAAGGGGGCAGGTATGGTAGTGATCGTAGGGTGAGCTCAGGACGTGGTGGTTCATAGGGTGGGCTTAGTGAGAATCACATTAGGATGAGAGTAAACTCTTAAGCAGAACCACAGTGGAGACATTCAAGAGTGATAGAGAGTGAATCCCATTCCTCTCCCTGTAAGAGGGCACGCTATGAGAAAGGTCAAAGAAGTAAGGAATGGAGGAAGATAGGGAGGGCTAATCAGGGCAGAGAGAACAGGAAAGGTCCACTTAACCCCTTAAAAACAGCAGCTGTTTTCACCCACCCAGTGCTTACAGCACCTGGTGCATTCTGGGTACTCAGCATACAATCCCTGATAATCACCACAATTTTGCCGACAAAGTACAGCTGTAAATTACTTCCCCCACCTCTCCCCAGTCAGCAGGGAGCTGCTTACTACTGACAATGAGTGAAAATACTCAGGTACTCTTATATCTAGAGATCATGGAGAGAAGTAGTTAGGAGCTGTGTACTATTGAGATAGGAAGCTCTTCCACACACCTTGCTGTGGGCTTCCTTTGCATGCTGCACCGGTTACATCAGGCATGCTTTGTGCTCTGCAGCCTTCCTATTTAAACATTTGCCCTCAAAAACTTCATGGCAAGCATAAGAATTAGCAGTTTTTCCAACCTACAGAGAATTACCTGCTGTCTCTAGAGGATTCTCAAAATATGCCGATAGCAATTTGAGGCATTATAAATCTATCCAGGTTGGTTCTGACCATGTTGTAGAAGTAATTTCAGCTGGCACATCACATGAAAACAGATTTGAAAACAGTGGTGTGCATGCCCCTGAAGGTTTCATCTTGGCTAATGGTCTCACCACCTTATGGCACTACTTTGGATTGTGACAACAGTACCAAAGAAAATGTCTGTAGTCTGGAAAAGATTTATCACTAAGTATGACTGTATATCACTCTGTATGTACCCCCTTGTTATAAATCTCCAGGAAGACTGATCACTTGGTATATGTAAGCATGTAGGTACATGCATGTACAAGTCAGGAGTATGCTGTGTACTTGTCTAGTATCACTTGGTATATTAGTATATGTGTGTGTGTGTGTGTGTGTGTGTGTGTGTTTATGTATGTATAATAACTCATAGCAAATGTGTGGACATAGATGAGAGTATAGGTTGGAGAAAGACCAGTTTGTGGACATTGTATATACAGAAATTCTCAAGATTTCTCATGTGGTGTGTGTGCATGTGGGCTTGTACATGTGTGTAGGTGTACATTCCCACAATGTCTTCCATGAGTGATGTAGGGTATTATTGACTTGGGTAAGTAATCACTGCTTATATGAGGAGGCACGTCATCTTGATCAGCATTTAATGGGAGGGGAAAGTCTAATTCAGTAAAAACGCAACTGTTAAATCTTAACTGCCTTAGCCTTTCATTCTGAGCTGAGACATTATACTAAAATTTCTAAAGCAGACACATTGTTATTTTTTGCATATTATGCTAATAAAAATAGTGACTGGTGTGACTTAGTGGTTGGAGAAAAGGGGCTTAGGACTGTAAATATTGGTAGATGTTCCTTTCAGTACACTTTTATAAGTTATCCATTTAATCTTTTTTTTTTTTTTTTGAGACGGAGTCTCGCTCTGTCGCCCAGGCTGGAGTGCAGTGGCGCGATCTCAGCTCACTGCAAGCTCCGTCTCCTGGGTTTACGCCATTCTCCTGCCTCAGCCTCCCGAGTAGCTGGGACTACAGGCGCCCGCCACCTCGCCCGGCTAGTTTTTTTTTTTTTTTTTTTTTTTTTTAAGTAGAGACGGGGTTTCACCGTGTTAGCCAGGATGGTCTCGATCTTCTGACCTCGTGATCTGCCCATCTCAGCCTCCCAAAGTGCTGGGATTACAGGCTTGAGCCACCGCGCCCGGCCTATCCATTTAATCTTAAAGGAAATTAAAATGCTGATCCAACTGGGAAATCAAACTCCGATGCAGGCAACTCAGGGACCTGTTCTCTGGCTCATGCACTTGAATGGTGTTCACAGTGAGAACAGTTGAGTGCATTTAGAAGCTAGATCCACTTCAGGAAGTTAGCAGTAGGAAGCATTTCTTTTCCTGTTGACTGGGTTGTAGGGGGGTGTTAGAACTTTTGCCCTCTACTTTTGCAAGTATGTTTTAGGGAACTTTATAATTAGCTTTTGTGCATATTTTAATTATTTTCATTATTTTTACCCATCATCAGGTGGGATTAATTTTGACTGAGAGCAGCAGTATAGTGGTATTCTCCTAAAACAGGAAGAAGGGAGACGTGTACCTGTAAAAGAGTACTGCTGGATGATGTATTCCCCTGGCCTCTGAAAATGCACAGTGGTCAGGGCAACCTGCTCATTTCTATTGCATTATATGCACAAATCACCATTGAACCTCAAAAAAATCCTAAAAGAGCAAGTCTCAAGGTAGGTAAATCCACAGCCACAGTTACTATTAAATGAGAACTTTTAGTTTGGAAACAAACACCTAGAGAGTGGCAAAAAGTCAGTGTTACTGCAGATACTAGAAGGGCACAGCATGGGTAAAAACACAGTTTATCAAATACTGTGATACTAGGATGTGGAAGCTTGCCTGGTCACATTTAAAAAAAAAAAATGTGTCATTTTAATCAGAGAAGTTTTAACATAACATACAGTAAACTTATAAAATTCATTATACCAAAAATAATATAGACACTAAATATAATTAGAGTCAGGTATTTTCACAGTGTTAATGGATGATTCCAATCCTCAATCAACAGTTATTGGGAACCTACATGTGCTCACAGTCCATAGGAGAATATGGACTATCTGAACAGATAACTATGACAACTTGGCAGGTGCTAAACTGGGATATGAACAAGGTGGTTCTGGGAAACACAGAGGGCAAAACAGCCAACTCTACCAAGGATTGTTGATAAAGGAGATTAAACTCTTTTTTTTATTATTTTTATTTTTATATTTATTTATTTATTTATTGAGACAGAGTCTTGCTCTGTCACCCAGGTTAGAGTACAGTGGCATGATCTCAGCTCACTGCACCTCGGCCTTGTGGGTTCAAGGGATTCTTCTGCCTTAGCCTCCCAAGTAGCAGGGATTACAGGCACCCACTACCACATCCAGCTGATTTTTGTGTTTTTAATGCAGATGGGGTTTTACCATGTTGGCCAGGCTGGTCTTGAACTCTTGACCTCAAGTGATCCACCTGCCTGGGCCTCCCAAAGTGCTGGGATTACAGGCATGAGCCACCATGCCCCACCAAACTCTTTCCTTTAATGTTTATATTCTTGAAGATAAATTTGGCCTTCAGTAAACTGTCACTTGGTAACCCTACCAGAAACCCTGGGAGCAGACCAGGGTGGAAGTTCTTATATAGTCTTATGTTCTTATTTTTAGCTTCCAGGAAATTCCAGTTTGGGAAAGTAAAGAATGCGTGGATTGATACTAAGAGAATAAGTGAACTCCAGGTCTCAAATTTTTTTGAGTAAATCTTTTTTTTTTTTTTTTTTTTTTCAGAGAAAAACCCGTTGTGCTTTTATTCCAATGTTTAATTTACAGAAAAATTGATTAATACCCCTTTAACTTTAGCCAATATGTTCAGACAGAATTTCTTTTACAAGATTAATTTTTCACAAACTTTTGACAACTTGCTTTAACTTTCAGCTTTATCCTATCTAATTTAAAACAATAATTTAACTTTTTAATCTAGGTGAAAAAATAATAATAATAACAATTCACCTTTCCATGCCTTCTTATAATTTGTTACCAAAACACATTTCACTTTCTTTGTACACCTTACATGTAAAATTGTTTTTATTTCCCAAAAATTACGTAAGTCATGTGAACTGAAAGGCATTACACTTTTTACTTTTCTTACAAAATATTTGATTTAAGCTCTTTTTTTTTTTTTTTTTTTTTTTTTTTACAATGCCAATTATTCACATTTAATTAATCATTGTCCAACATCTGCTATGTACATGGCAACACACAATCCCTTTTCACATTGTTACCCTTGGGTGGGGAGTGGGAGGAAGAGTTTATGTTTACATTTTTTATATTTGAAGAATCAGCCCTGTGTGTGGCAGTTAACTGGCTGCTCCCATCTGCGGCATCAATTTGTTAGATGACTATCTTTTCTTGAGA